>NC_057811.1:189946216-189952965 GCF_018294505.1 Triticum aestivum | reverse complement strand
TCTAGATCCATCTAGAGGGGGCCGGCCCCCCTCTCCCTTGCCCCTATAAATAGAGGGGGGTGGGAGGGCAGCTGGACCACATCCAAGGCGCAGCCCTCCCCCTCCCCAACACCTCCTCCTCCTCTCGCGAAGCTTGGCAAAGCTCTGCCAGAGAATCACGAGCTCCATTGCCACCACGCTGTCGTGCTGCTGGATTTCTCCCTCAACTTCTCCTCTCCCCTTGCTGGATCAAGAAGGAGGAGACGTCCTCGGGCTGTAAGTGTGTTGAACGCGGAGGCGCCGTCCGTTCGGCGCTAGATCGGATCTTCCGCGATTTGAATCGTCGCGAGTACGACTCCATCAACCGCGTTCTTGTAACGCTTCTGCTTAGGGATCTTCAAGGGTATGAAGATGCACTCCCTCTCTCTCGTTGCTAGCATCTCCTAGATTGATCTTGGTGACACGTAGGAAAATTTTGAATTATTGCTACGTTCCCCAATAGTGGCATCATGAGCTAGGTCTATGCGTAGATTCTATGCACGAGTAGAACACAAAGTAGTTGTGGGCGATGATTTGTTCAATTTGCTTACCATTACTAGTCTTATCTTGATTCGGCGGCATTGTGGGATGAAGCGGCCCGGACCGACCTTACACGTACTCTTACGTGAGACAGGTTCCACCGACTGACATGCACTTGATGCATAAGGTGGCTAGCGGGTGTCTGTCTCTCCCACTTTAGTCGGGTCGGATTCGATGAAGAGGGTCCTTATGAAGGGTAAATAGCAATTGGCATATCACCGTTGTGGCTTTTGCGTAGGTAAGAAACGTTCTTGCTAGAAACCCATAGCAGCCACGTAAAACATGCAACAACAATTAGAGGACGTCTAACTTGTTTTTGCAGGGTATGCTATGTGATGTGATATGGCCAAAAGGATGTGATGAATTATATATATGTGATGTATGAGATTGATCATGTTCTTGTAATAGGAATCACGACTTGCATGTCAATGATTATGACAACCGGTAGGAGCCATAGGAGTTGTCTTAATTTATTGTATGACCTGCGTGTCAATGACAAACGCCATGTAATTACTTTACTTTATTGCTAACCGTTAGCCATAGTAGTAGAAGTAATAGTTGGCGAGATAACTTCATGAAGACACGATGATGGAGATCATGGTGTCATGCCGGTGATGAAGGTGATCATGCCGCGCCTCGAAGATGGAGATCAAAAGGCGCAAGATGATATTGGCCATATCATGTCACTTTATGATTTGCATGTGATGTTTGTCATGTTTACATCTTATTTGCTTAGAACGACGGTAGCATAAATAAGATGATCCCTCACTAAAATTTCAAGAGGTGTGTTCCCCCTAACTGTGCACCATTGCGAAGGTTCGTTGTTTCGAAGCACCACGTGATGATCGGGTGTGATAGATTCTAACGTTCGCATACAACGGGTGTAAGCCAGATTTACACATGCGAAACACTTAGGTTGACTTGACGAGCCTAGCATGTACAGACATGGCCTCGGAACACAAGAGACCGAAAGGTCGAACATGAGTCGTATAGTAGATACGATCAACATCGAGATGTTCACCGATGATGACTAGTCCGTCTCACGTGATGATCGGACACGACCTAGTTGACTCGGATCATGTATCTCTTAGATGACTAGAGGGATGTCTATCTGAGTGGGAGTTCATTAAATAATTTGATTAGATGAACTTAATTATCATGAACATAGTCAAAAGGTCTTTGCAAATTATGTCGTAGCTTACGCTTTAGTTCTACTAAGATATATTCCTAGAGAAAATTTAGTTGAAAGTTGATAGTAGCAATTATGCGGACTGGGTCCGTAAACTAAGGATTGTCCTCATTGCTGCACAGAAGGCTTATGTCCTTAATGCACCGCTCGGTGTGCTGAACCTCGAGCGTCGTTTGTGGATGATGCGAACATCTGACATACACGTTTTGATGACTACGTGATAGTTCAGTGCGTAATTTTAAACGGTTTGGAATTGAGGCACCGAAGACATTTTGAAACGTCACGGAACATATGAGATGTTCCAAGAGCTGAAATTGGGATTTTAGGCTCGTGCCCACGTCAAGAGGTGTGAGACCTCCAACAAGTTTCTTAAGCCTGCAAACTAAGGGAGAAAAGCTCAATCGTTGAGCATGTGCTCGGATTGTCTGAGTACTACAATCGTTTGAATCGAGTGGGAGTTGTCTTCCAGATGAGATAGTGATGGTTCTCCAAAGTCACTGCCACCAAGCTACTAGAGCTTCGTGATGAACTATAACATATCAGGGATAGATATGATGATCCTTGAGCTATTTACGATGTTTGACACCGCAAAAGTAGAAATCAAGTAGGAGCATCAATTGTTGATGGTTAGTACAACCACTAGTTTCAAGAAGGACAAGGGCAAGAAGGGATACTTCATGAAACGGCAAATCAGTTGCTGCTCTAGTGAAGAAACCCAAGGTAGAACCCAAACCCGAGACTAAGTGCTTCTGTAATGAGGGGAACGGTCATTGAAGCAGAACTACCCTAGATACTTGGTAGATGAGAAGGCTGGTAAGGTCGACAGAAGTATATTGGATATAAATTATATTAATGTGTACTTTACTAGTACTCCTAGTAGCACCAGGGTATTAGATATCGGTTCGGTTGCTAAGTGTTGGTAACTCAAAATAAAAGCTACGGAATAAATGGAGACTAACTAAAGGTGAGATGACGATATGTGTTGGAAGTGTTTCCAAGGTTGATGTGATCAAGCATCGCATGCTCCCTCTACCATCGAGATTGGTGTTAAACCTAAATAATTGTTATTTGGTGTTTGCATTGAGCATAGACATGATTGGATTATGTTTATCGCAATATGGTTATTCATTTAAGGAGAATAATGGTTACTCTGTTTATTTGAATAATACCTTCAATGGTCTTGCACCTAAAATGAATGGTTTATTGAATCTCGATCGTAGTGATACACATGATCATGCCAAAAGATATAAGATAGTAATGATAGTACCACATACTTGTGGCACTGCCATTTGAGTCATATTGGTATAAAACGCATGAAGAAGCTCCATGTATATGGATCTTTGGACTCACTCGTTTTTGAAAAGATTGAGACATGCGAACCATGTCTATTGGTATATATGCATGAAGAAACTCCATGCAGATGGATTGTTTGGACTCACTTGATTTTGAATCACTTGAGACATGCGAATCATACCACATGGGCAAGATGACTGAAAGGCCTCGTTTTCAGTAAGATGGAACAAGAAAGCAACTTGTTGGAAGTAATACATTTTGATGTGTGCAGTCCAATGAGTGCTGAGGCACGCAGTGGATATCGTTATGTTCTTACTTCACAGATGATTTGAGTAGATGCTGAGCATATTTACTTGATGAAACACAAGTCTGAATTATTGAATGGTTTAAGTAATTTCAAAGTGAAGTTGAAGATCGTCGTGACAAGAGGATAAAATGTCTATGATATGATCATAGAGATGAATATCTGAGTTACGAGTTTGGCACACAATTAAGACAATGTGGAAATTGTTTCACAACTAATACCGCCTGGAACACCATAGTGTGATGGTGTGTCCGAACATCATAACTGCACCCTATTGGATATGGTGCATACCATGATGTGTCTTATCGAATTACCACTATCGTTTATGGGTTAGGCATTAGAGACAACCGCATTCACTTTAAATAGGGCACCACGCAATTCCGTTGAGACGACACCGTATGAACTATGGTTTAGAGAAACCTAAGCTGTCGTTTCTTAAAAGTTTGGGGCTGCGACGCTTATGTGAAAAAAGTTTCAGGCTGATAAGCTCGAACCCAAAGCGGACAAATGCATTTTCATAGGACACTCAAAAACAGTTGGGTATACCTCCTATCTCAGATCCGGAAGCAAAAGGGGTTGTTTCTAGAATCGTGTCCTTTCTCGAGGAAAAGTTTCTCTCGAAAGAATTGAGTGGGAGGATGGTGGAGACTTGACGAGGTTATTGAACCGTCACTTCAACTAGTGTGTAGCAGGGCACAGGAAGTTGTTCCTGTGGCACCTACACCAATTGAAGTGGAAGCTTATGATAGTGATCATGAAACTTCGGATCAAGTCACTACCAAACCTCGTAGGACGACAAGGATGCGTACTACTTCGGAGTGGTACGTAATCCTGTCTTGGAAGTCATGTTGCTAGACAACAATGAACCTACGAGCTATGGAGAAGTGATGGTGGGCCCGGATTCTGACGAATGGCTCGAGGCCATAAAATCCGAGAGAGGATCCATGTATAAAAACAAAGTATAGACTTTGGAAGAACTGCTTGATGGTCGTAAGGCTATTGGGTGAAGATGGATTTTAAAAGGAAGACGGACAATGATGGTAAGTGTCACCATTAAGAAAGCTCAACTTGTCGTTAAGATGTTTTCTGACAAGTTCAAGGAGTTGACTACGATGAGATTTTCTCACTCATAGCGATGCTAAGAGTCTGTTGGAATTATATTAGCAGTTACTGCATTATTTATGAAATCTTGCAGATAGGATGTCAAAACATTGTTTCCTCGACAATTTTCTTGAGGAAAGGTTGTATGTGATACAACCAGAAGGTTTTGTCAATCCTGAAAGATGCTAACAAGTACGCAAAGCTCCAGCAATCCTTCTAAGGACTGGAGTAAGCATCTCTGAGTTGGAATGTACGCTTTGATGAGATGATCAAAGATTTTGGGTTTTTACAAAGTTTATGAGAAACTTATATTTCCAAAGAAGTGAGTGGGAGCACTATAGAATTTCTGATGAGTATATGTTGTTAACATATTGTTGATCAGAAATGATGTAGAATTTCTGGAAAGCATATAGGGTTATTTGAAAAGTGTTTTTCAATGGAAAACCTGGATTAAGCTACTTGAACATTGAGCATCAAGATCCATAAGGATAGATCAAAAACGCTTAATAGTACTTTCAAATGAATACATACCGTGACAAGATTTTAAGGAGTTCAAAATAGATCAGCAAAGAAGGAGTTCTTGGCTGTGTTACAAGGTGTGAGTATTGAGTAAGACTCAAGACCTGACCACGGCAGAAGAGAGAGAAAGGACGAAGGTCGTCCCCTATGCTTTAGACGTAGGCTCTACAGTATGCTATGTTGTGTACCGCACCTGAAGTGTGCCTTGCCATGAGTCAGTCAAGGGGTACAAGAGTGATCCAGGAATGGATCACATGACAGCGGTCGTACTTATCCTTAGTAACTAGTGGACTAAGGCATTTTCTCGATTATGGAGGTGGTAACAGAGTTCGTCGTAAAGGGTTACGTCGATGCAAACTTTGACACTAATCTGGATGACTCTGAGTAGTAAACCGGATTCATATAGTAGAGCAGTTATTTGGAATAACTTCAAAATAGTGCGTGGTAGCTCCATTTGCAAGATGACATAGAGATTTGTAAACCACACACAGATCTGAAAGGTTCAGACCCGTTGACTAATAACCTCTCTCACAAGAGAGATATGATCAAACACCATGGGTGTTGTATTCATTACAATCACATAGTGATGTGAACTAGATTATTGACTCTAGTACAAGTGGGAGACTGCTGGAAATATGCCCTAGAGGCAATAATAAAATGGTTATTATTGTATTTCCTTGTTCATGATAATTGTCTATTGTTCATGCTATAATTGTATTAACTAGAACGTAATACATGTGTGAATACATAGACCACAACATGTCCCTAGTGAGCCTCTAGTTGACTGGCTCGTTGATCAATAGGAGGTTATGGTTTCCTAACCATGGACATTGGATGTCATTGATAACGGGATCACATCATTAGGAGAATGATGTGATGGACAAGACCCAATCCTAAGCATAGCACAAGATCGTGTAGTTCGTTTGCTAAGAGATTTTCTAATGTCAAGTATCGTTTCCTTAGACCATGAGATTGTGCAACTCCCGGATACCGTAGGAATTCTTTGGGTGTACCAAACATCACAACGTAACTAGGTGGCTATAAAGGTGCACTACAGGTATCTTCGAAAGTGTCTGTTGGGTTGGCACGAATCGAGACTGGGATTTGTCACTACGTATGACGGAGAGGAATCTCTGTGCCCACTCGGTAATGCATCATCATAATGAGCTCAATGTGACTAAGGATTTAGCCACGGGATCATGCGTTACGAAACGAGTAAAGAGACTTGCCGGTAACGAGATTGAACGAGGTATGGGGATACCGACGATCGAATCTCGGGCAAGTAACATACCGATGGACAAAGGGAATTGTATACGGGATTGATTGAATCCCCGACATCGTGGTTCATCTGATGAGATCATCGTGGAACATGTGGGAGACAATATGGGTATCCAGATCCCGCTATTGGTTATTGGCCGGAGAATGTCTCGGTCATGTCTGCATGGTTCCCGAACCCGTAGGGTCTACACACTTAAGGTTCGGTGACGCTAGAGTTGTTATGGGAAATAGTATGTGGTTACCAAAGGTTGTTCGGAGTCCCGGATGAGATCCCGGACATCATGAGGAGTTTCGGAATGGTCCGGAGACGAAGATTTATATATGGGAAGTCCTTATTCGGTCGCCGGAAGTGTTCGGGGGTATATCGGTATTGTACCGGGACCACCGAAAGGGTTCCGGGGGTCCACCGGGAGGGTCCACCTGCCCCGGAGGGCCCTATGGGCTGAATATAGAGGGGAACCAGCCCCTAGGTGGGCTGGGCGCCAAACCCCCCTAGGGCCCATGCGC
>NC_057811.1:189863110-189945975 GCF_018294505.1 Triticum aestivum | reverse complement strand
CCTCTCCCTTGCCCCTATAAATAGAGGGGGGTGGGAGGGCAGCTGGACCACATCCAAGGCGCAGCCCTCCCCCTCCCCAACACCTCCTCGTCCTCCCGCGAAGCTTGGCGAAGCTCTGCCGGAGAATCACGAGCTCCATTGCCACCACGCCGTCGTGCTACTGGAGTTCTCCCTCAACTTCTCCTCTCCCCTTGCTGGATCAAGAAGTAGGAGACATCCCCGGGCTGTACGTGTGTTGAACGTGGAGGCGTCGTCCGTTCGGCACTAGATCGGATCTTCCGCGATTTGAATCGCCGCGAGTACGACTCCATCAACCGTGTTCTTGTAACGCTTCCGCTTAGCGATCTTCAAGGGTATGAAGATGCACTCCCTCTCTCTCGTTGCTAGCATCTCCTAGATTGATCTTGGTGACACGTAGGAAAATTTTGAATTATTGCTATGTTCCCCAACACCTCGACCTCAGTCGTCGCTCCTACACATATCATGACACTACGGTCAATACACATCATTTATTCTTTCCGAATATATAGCGAGTCATTGCATACCTTGCTGGTCTTCTAGCTGCTTCCTCGCTTGGCCGAGCTCTTCCTCGGCCAGCTCCAGTCTCTGCTTTAGTCTGGAGACTTCGGCAGTGTGTGAGGTCGTGGCTAGCAACGACGCCTGCTTATTAACATAAGACATATTCAGTTAGTTTCCTGCAAATTTTAATTGATCCTCTGTCCGGCTTTTCTCACCGAACACCGGACAGTGTCTCAGGGGCTACTGTCTATATTGGGATTTTCTCTTTTGCGTTGCTTACCTCAAAACCTGTCAGCAGGCCGCTGCAGGCTTCGGTCAGTCCGCTCTTGATGGACTGTACCCTCTCAATCACCGTACCCATGAGGATACGGTGTTCCTCCACAATGGAAGCGCCTCGTAGCGCTTCCAGCAGATTATCCGGTGCCTCTGGTTGGACAGAGGTCACCGGCGGGACAGGCACACCTCCTTCTCTCGGAGGAGGCTGCCTGCCGGATTCCGGAGCCGTATGGGTCTCCGGATCCGTGTTCGGCTGGGTACTGAACTGAACATGGCCCTCATCACCAGTCTCCATGGGGACCCGCTCCCCCAGGTGTTCGGCGACCGAGGTTTCGCCCTCCAACGCCACCCTGACGGCCTCCTGAACCTCTCCTTGGCCTGGGAAGGTCCTTTGGGACAACACCTCATCGTCGCCCTTGGCCTTGGGAGAGTGAGCGGCCGGCGGTGACTCGCTGGCCATCGCCTTTGAATCCAGCGAACCTCCCGATGAGGTTCGCGGGGAGCTGTCGTGGGCCGGACTGCAATAACACGATCTCTGCTTTGACAAGACGTGCCAATGGAAACCGCATCTCGAAGCGCGGAACGGCAGACAAAAACGGTTCGAAATAATGACCGGGAAGACGTGATGTCATCTTGCAAAAAGTTGTCAGCGGATGGGACTCGTGAAATACTATACTCTCTACGGCTGTGTGTGTGGTATTTGTGTTGCAGATCCAGACACGTTCGTTGCGTCCGAAGACTATCTTGGAGTATTTGGAAAGGGAAACCCGCCTTGCAATGCCGAAGACAATCTGCGCGCCGGACACCTCGTCATTGAAGCCTGGCAGGGGCTACTGAGGGAGTCTTGGACTAAGGGGTCCTCGGGCGTCCGGCCTGTTGGACATGGGTCGGACTAATGGGCTGTGAAGATACAAGACCGAAGACTCTCTCCCATGTCCGGATGGGACTCTCCTTGGCGTGGAAGGCAAGCTTAGCGGCCAAATATGAAGATTCCTTTCTCTGTAACCGACTTTGTACAACCCTAGTCCCCTCCGGTGTCTATATAAACCATAGGGCTTAGTCTGGAAAGTCATACAGGTAGACTTCTAGGGTTTTAGCCACTACGATCTCGTGCTAGATCAACTCTTGTAATACTCATATTCATCAAGATATCAAGCAGGAAGTAGGGTATTACCTCCATAGAGAGGGCCCGAACCTGGGTAAACATTGTGTCCCCTGTCTCCTGTTACCATCGACCTTAGACGCACGGTTCGGGACCCCCTACCCGAGATCCGCCGGTTTTGACACCGACAACGAGCTTCCTTGCCGTCCCCGATAAAGCAAGAAGGGCACGTCGGCACCGCATTAAATGTGTTTTGTCCTACGGTGCCAGAGGATAGACTCGGCCACTGTATAGCTTTCCACCTCCTGTGTGCCACTGTGGCAGCCCCTTTGTCTATAAAAGGAGGCCCGCGGCGTACTGAGAGAGGATTCGGACTCTTTGGACCCTGCACGCCTTGTAGCTAGTCCAAGAACACCAGGTAAACATAAACCAGCAAGAGTAGGGTATTACGCATCGCTTGCGGCCCGAACCTGGATAATCCCCCTGCGTTGTTCTGCTAATCCCGCTCTTCCCACAGCCTCGCCCCCGCCAACCGTAGCAAAAGGGATTCTTCGTGGGCCCATAGGTGTCGTAGCCCCCAACACACTCCTCCGTCGTAAGAGTGGAAATGCTTGTTGTAATCATTTTTTCAGAAATAGTGGACACGCTCTACCGCACGGATCCTCCTGGACGGTCGTCGCAAACCTTGCTACTCACTTTTGCCGATGTGTGGGACAGCCAGCATCGGGGTCCACTTGCCATGCACTAAATTACTCTGTACTAGAGTGCACAACTGCACGGTAGACTACACCGGTCGAATCGCCACAGTAATGCCCAATGAGCCGTCAAATCACAAAACCCCCACCTTTCCAGGAGTAAGTTGGATGGACAAAGCAACCATCATTTCACTCTTATCCCTCATCTTCCTCTCTTGAAGAAAACACCAACTCACTTCTCCCTCATCTTGTTCCTCATTTCTTCGAGAAAACCGCGATGAGTTTCTACCATTGTTCTTCTCTCCCAAAGAAGGAAAGGTGAGTGCATCAATGGTGTTGCTTCTGGCCAAGGCCCGGTCTTGCAACCCCGCGACCGATCCTAACTCCCTCTTTATTCTTCTTTTGGGTTTGTGATTTTGGTTTCTTTTCTTTTATTTCTATTTGATAGTTTCTTGATGGACACTAGAGCACCGGCCGAAGTGATGTCTATGGCTCTGGCCGAAACCGTCGAGGCTCTGGGTACGAAGAAGCGCAAGCACCCCGCCAAGACTACCGCAGACAAGCTCAAGGCCATCGCTGTCACAACCCTGAATAATGTTGTAATTAGTTGCATCAAGCATCCATGCATCATGTCTAACCTTAAATGAATTTGAATTAGGGATGTTGAAACCCTAGCACCAAATGAATTCAACTAGGTTCAAATAAAAAAATACTTACAATGAACCCAAAATGCCCTTTGAAAATGTTCATGGTTTCTGGTAAAGGTGAAAACCTCTGCCAAAAATGATGAACATATGTCTAGGTCATTCTTGGATTTTTTAATTAACTCTTAATGTATTTGAATTGGAGCTATTAATTCCTATAAAATATTTGGTAGCTCCAAATATTCTGAAACTTGGTGAGGGCCTCTGGTTTAAATCAGATAGTGCCCACAAAAGTTTGCATAATTTTATAAAGTGATTTGGTATTTAAACTAAATCAAAACATACTTCAAAAAATAGAGAACAGAAATAATTATAAAAGAGAAAGACAGAAGAGAGAGAGAGAAGGACTGACCTGGCAGCCCAGCCCACCAGGGGCAAACCTGTCTTCAACCGCCGGCACGCAGCTGCCTGCCTGGCCCTCCCCTGGCCAGCGCGATGCCGCCAATGACTCGTCGCTGCCGTCTGGACCCCCTGACCCCTCACTCTCCCCCTTCGTCTCTCCCTCGCCTCTCTCTCGCACACCCGAGCACCACCGTCGCCGCCGCTCGCCGCTGCTGCGCCCTGAGCCACCTCCTCGCCTCCCCGACGTATCCATCGGCTCCGCCGCGTCGCCCTGAAGCTCTCTGCCAACGAACACGATGCCGGAAGCCCCGTTTCGTCGTCTCCGACCTCGTCTTGAAGCTTCGGCCACCGGAGATCGTTGCCGTCAATTCGCAGACCCCAGCGCATGCCCGAGCTCACTGACCACCTCCTCGCCCTTGCTGTGAGCTCCACTGCGTTTCCCCTCTCTCCTTTTGCTCGCCCCCGCACCGTAGCACCAAACCCGACCCCGCCCGAACTCCGGCCGCTGCCACGAGCTCTTTTCCGGCGAGCTCGATCCACCCCAGCTGCTGCCGCTAGCCGTGTTGGATGCGCGCGAGTCCCAGCACCGCGTAAAGTCTCTCCGTCGCTTGTTTGGTCGTCGGAGGGCGAGACCCGAGCCTCCGTCGTGCTCGCTGTCACAGGCGACGAGCCATCGGCGTATTAGGCCCGGTTGACCAGGGGTTTGACCTCCCCTGGGTCAATGACATGTGGGCCCGGCCACTGACAGCCTTTAGTTTAGGATAAATTAGTGCTAAGCACCCTGGTTAACTAAATGAGTCACTGACATGTGGGCCCATGCTCTAATTAACCTAGGTTAGTGTTTAACCTAGCACTAATTAACTCTGTTAGTTAGTTGTTACACTGACATGTGGGTCCCAGCCTCAAGTTTGACCTGGGCTGGCGCCTTTGACTTGCTGACGTAGTGATGATGTCACAAAGCCTTTTCTGGAATTTAAATAAATCTAAATGATTTATTTATTTTCAGAAAATACCCTAAACTTCAAAAATTCAAATAAAATAATCTATAACTCCAAATGAAATAATTTATATATGAAAAATGATCAGGAAAATCCAATCTTTCCATCTGTACCATGTTCGTGCATGATAGAACAACTTATAGCTGCTGAATTGGACAAATCAAATAATGACATTTGAATGATCACATATGGAGTTTGAATTTGAATTTAGTGTTCAAAGCAACTCCATTTAAATCATTGCTAGTTGCATTAGCTCAAATCACAGCATATTTACATGTCATGATCATGCATCATATTGTGGCATTGCATTGATTGTGTTCCTTCTCTGTTTGCCGGTGTTGTTCCCCCTTAGTAGATGTTGTTCCGACGATGAGTTAGATGACACTGATGAAGGGCTATACTATCTTCAGAAGTGCAAGGCAAGCAAAAACCCCTTGTTCATTCCGATACAATCCCACCCTCTCGCTCCTGCTCTCTTTTACTGCATTAGGACAACAACAATTCAACTGTTACATGCTGCGGTAGTTGAACCCCTTTCCCCTGCATGACCTCTCATTGCCGCAGTAAATAGGTGAAACCCACTAGCATGAGTAGGAGTTGTTTGAGCCCTGATGTGTCTACTCATTCATGCTTGTTTGTCATGCCTGCTACTGCTTAGAGTTGATTCAGGTCTGATTCATCGGGGATGAATTGGAATGTGGTGAACATGTCCTACTGTTGAGACCTAAGTGTGTGAACATGATTTGGTAAAGGTAGCGGTGAGAGGCCATGTAGGAGTACATGGTGGGTTGTCTCATTGAAGCCGTCCTCAGGAACTGAGTTCTGTGTTTGTGATCCATGAACAGCTACTACCACACATTGGGCCCTGAAATATGACCCCGCTTGTCTTATTAACCCCCCTGTCCTCTGTCCAGGAGTTGCAAGTAGTTTCTGGTGTTTGTAGTATGCTGGAGGCCGTGCACAGCGCTGACCCGAGGGGTGGGCTGTGATGCGGTAGGCACGTGGCACGGTGTACCGGGACGCCCGTTTGGTGCCTCGGGAACCCTGCACACATCATTCGGGGCCGTAAGTGGAAACCTCGGCCGGACTCCCCTCGGATGGAACCTGAATAGGCGATAAACCTGGACTAGGGACTTGTGTCGTTAGTCAGGTCGTGGTCTACACCCACGTCGGCTTTCGCTTGAAGTCTGCCGAGCACATGTCGTGTGCAGATGCTAAGTGGTGGAAACATGTGTGAAGAAGTACACCCTTGCAGGGTTATAAATGATCTACTCGAATAGCCGCGTCCGCGGTAAAGGACTTCTGGGTTGCCTATACAGTTCATAGACAAGTGAAAGTGGATACTCTAAAATGCGCAAGATAAGCGTGAGTGCTATGGATGGCATTCTCGTAGGGAGACGGGAGCGGGTCCATAGTGGTGTATTGATTGGTGAATATGTGGACTCGTGTGTGCCACCTCAAAAGAGTTACTTGCAGTCGTAGTTCAGGATAGCCACCGAGTCAAAGCTGGCTTGCTGCAGTTAAACTCCACCACACCCCCCCCCCCTTTGTTGATATTGATGCATATGTAGCTGATGTAAGTCTTGCTGGGTACATTTGTACTCATGTTTGCTTAATTTATGTTTTTGCAGAGAGACTTCAGTCTCACTAGTAGTTCCGCATGGACTTCGACGTTTAGCTTGTTACCTCAGGTACGATCATGTGCCCTCGGCAGGGTCTTGTAGATAGCCAGGCTTCTCAGCCTTTTTCATTTGTAGTTGTCTATACTCAGACAAGTTAAGCTTCCGCATGTGCTTATTGCTTGTATGACTTGAATGCTGGGTCATCAGACCCATGTTTGTAATATCTGGCTCCTCGGAGCCTAATGAATAAATGCTTGAGTCGTAGAATTTTGTTGTGATGCCATGTTGTATTTGCACATATCGGGCATATTGTGTGTATGTTATTGAAATGCTTGGTATGTGTGGGATCCGACAACCTAGTTGTTTATCCTTGGTAGCCTCTCTTACCTGGAAATGTCTCCTAGTGCTTCCACTAAGCCATGGTAGCTTGCTACTGCTGCGGAACACTTTAGCTGGCCGGCATGTGTCCTTCTTCGTTCCTGTGTCTGTCCCTTTAGGGAAATGTCGCGCGGTGTCTACCGGAGTCCTGTTAGCCTGCTACAGCCCGGATTTCCAGAGTCCTGTTAGCCCAGTTGCTACAGCCCGGATTCACTCGTTGATGACCGACACGTTCGTTGTTGGGTCATGTATGCCTGTCCCTGTAAGTTAGTGCCACTTTGGGTTTACGACTAGTCATGTCGGCCCGGGTTCTCTGTCATATGGATGCTAGCAACACTATCATATACGTGAGCCAAAAGGTGCAAACGGTCCCGGGCCAGGTAAGGTGGCACCCGTGGGAATACCGTGCGTGAGGCCGCAAAGTGATATGATGTGTTACATGTTAGATCGGCGTGACTTAGGATCGGGGTCCTGACAGCTTTGCTATCAGAGCCTGACTGCCTGTAGGATTACCAAGCCAAACTGGTCGAAGTCGAGTCTAGAAATGCTTTAGTTATATAAGGGAATTGATTGTGGAAGGGAACGTAAGGCTCTTTTTACTCCTTTACCTTATGCCCTTCTGATCTGAGTCAACCTCTTCTTTTCTATGGGGATTAAGAACTAGGCCTTCTCATCTATCTATCAGGATGATGAGTTACTATGATAGAGACTTATAGGATTGATAGATTCAAGTCTCAGTTCAGTTTCTAGTACTTCTGTGTGTTAACAGTTGGTCTCGGAACCTTGATATTGTGATGTTGAGTGGTTATGCCACCTTTTTGCAGGATGTCTCAAATCTTTTTGAGCATTTACAGCTGTTATGCTGTCCGAGTCATCCCAGGTTTCTAAATAGTCTGATACATTTGTAAATCCCTTCTTTCCGTTCTCGATGTTCCTTTGGGCCAGATTAACCACACTAATCGCCATGTTGAGGTACTCCATTGCCTTGACATATATGTTGAAGCTATTATTATGACCCTAGGTGTCTTAGGGAACCATCCAGTAATCTAGCTCTGAATTGTATTCCCAGTGTGATGATTCTGGCCATTATTCTCGAAAGCATCCCGTGATGTCATTTAGTTAGTAGGCATTCTATTCCTGGGTTCTTGAACCCAAGATTCACTCTACTTAATTCGTGTAGATAGTGTTTGCTCGTTCCTTTAGGATATTAGTAACCTTTGCGATAGTCCTCGAGGTCCATGGTATTTCCTTCTTCCAAATACCATGAACTACTTATGTCAGAAGTTCCTCGTTGAACCGAAAGATCACAACAAGAGTGTTCTTGATGAGTTCTCGATTCTATGTTGTGACTCTGCCAGTTCTACCTTTCTGCATGGGTTATCCGGAAGAAATATGTTGAACTCGTTCGACATGCTAATCTATGCACCCACAACTCAGATAATCGTAGGTCCCTTTGAGTTGTACCTCTTTAGTTGTCTTCTGACCTTCGTCTATCAATTGATAGTCAGGAGTAGTTGTGCATTCATGTTCATCGATGCCTTTTACTCTTGTGGTCCGTCAAGCCATTCTATTCTGGAATGACTAGGAGAAACAAACTCCAGTACCTCATCCATATCTAGGATTGGGTCAAAGCAATTGTATTCCGCGGATCAAAATGCCAATCCAGCTTTTGCTCTGTTCTACCCTTGAGTATTACCCTCTTTTATGTCAGGAATGTCATGAGAATTGCACAACCTCTTACGAATTCTTGTAGTAGTGATACCTCTCGCCAGCATTATTCGTTCCTCGGTCCCGTGTTGTCGTAACCGGAATGCCGACAAGTGAACCGTGATGTGTGAAATCAATACTCCCAGCAACCCCGTTGCTTGGTAGCTAATGGACAATAATTTCATTCTTAGCGTGTTGGTTATTGAATTATCATTCTAAGATTAATAGTGCTACCTAGTCCTTATTTCTGGTGCACTCTTCGGTCAGTGAGTTAGGATTGTGTCAATCCCTCACTCTTTTGATCATATCGTCTTGCCCTAAAAAGCAAGATTGTTCTCGAACTTAATAACATATCGGTGGTTCGTGATTTTCCGAATATCTTCTTGGAAGTATTACCAGGTTGTTCCCTGGCCGCTATGTTGAGTTCGTGATCATGTTGGTTTTTCTCTAAACCATCCATTCTCCAAGAATCTGTGTTGAATACCCCTGAGCTAGTTGGTTAAGCTAAACAACAACTTGGAGAGTTGGAAGATAAAAACTTGCCTAACTTAGTTCGTTCTAAGGGATATCTTCTGTGGGTGTGCGTTGAAAAAAGATGGTATCCTCATTGATTGATCCTCGTGATCAGTTGCCGGCACTATTGTCTTATCCAATCTTTGATTTGAGTGTGGGATATCGTCAAATCAAATCAGAACCAACAATATTTGTAATGTTGTCTTACTCGTGGTTGATCCCTCGATCATACACCATTAGATCTTTTGGTCTGACCAATACTATCACATTGTTCACATAATGGTGGAAGTCTAGTGATACGGAAATTCCAATGAGTTGCTGTTGAGCCCATCAACAGCATTTTGTCTCCTCCAGGATTCATGTTGAACATCAAGCTAGTGTTGGAAACTTTTTTGAGCATTATCTTCATGTTCCGTTCATGAAGCCTATGCTTGGATGAAAGAAGTAATTTCCTCCAATTCACGTGCATCCGATGCAAGTTGCCGCCGTGAATTAGAGAGAGAAAGTTTATTTTTGCCTCCTCTGGAATCATCTCAAGTCAGTCATGCATGTGCGAAGTATACTTTGGTTTGAGAGATTAGCTACCTCCATTCCACATGTATTTCCTAGCACACCAAGCCACTGATTGATTTGTTCAAGGATAATAAGTTCTAAGTGCTAGTCCTGAAGGTACCAGACGGATTTGTACAAGATTCCGTTATCCTCGATGATGGCTCCCAACCAGAACTCGGTAGCGTTTTGTTGTAAGACTACCATGTGGTCATGTTTGTCTGCGACAGCGTGTTCACATGTCTGTAGCAGAACTAGCTCATGTTTTGGAGCTTATCACCGCAGTTCGTTTCCCGAGAATCTTGCAACGTCATCTCGTCGATCTGTGTTGCAACCTTTCACTTTCAGACATGATGAGTCTGGAATATCATGACACCAACCAAATCGGAATCTCAGGCAGATATGATGGTTGGGACATTCCCAAGAATTATAATTTTGGTCTTTTGAACCGATAAGTGGATGTCATAGTTAACACACTTATCCGGGTGATCTATTAATGTAGTATCTTGATTCAGCAATTTGGCCATTCTTCCATGAGGAGTTGGTATGACTTAGTCTATAAGTTGTTCCTCATGGGTTCTTTGTGCTCCCGAAGTCCGACCTTCACTTGATTGCCATGTTGAGCTTTTAAGCATGACAGTGGTAGCTAGAACATCAAGGAGAACATTAGAAGCGGAGTGCTAAATGTCTCCCGGTCAATCATCCAGATTTCGTTCCCTTGGCCTCGCTAAGGTGAAATATGAGAAAGTGTTGTCTTCCTTTGCATCTGCATTGTCCATCACTATTCATCATGGTAGTAAGATGTGTTGCCAGGATCCTCGGCGCGGATGTTGGTAAGACCTTGATGAGTATGGAAATGCTCAAGTTCTTGAGAGCACATTCAGTCACTAGGTTATATACTCGATATCAATTGGGATGTGCCTCCCGTTTGCTGAGTTGTTCTATAACCATAGTTTCCTTTCTGATCTGAGTATGCCATTCCTTTGAACTCCACCAAATGATTGTTGGTGAATTGCCTTAGGCTGGTATAGAGAATTTAAATTATCTCTGAATCAAAAGTAATTCTTTTTGCCACTCAAGGGAATATTTCTACGAGTCACCTTCCCCAAGGTGTCCCCTTATGGAATCATGGCAATTATCTCCGCGCTAATTTGAAACCAATGCACCATCTCACTAAAGCGTGGAATTGTTGCCTACCAAATTGAACCTTCGTCATCTCTTTCTTTCCATCCCTCTTGGTGTGTGTTAGGGTCTCATCTCAAGAGATGATTCAATGCCTCATTCTGTGAGTTGATCGTGAGTTGCTCGATCTCCAAGAAGATCGATTCCTGTAGAGTTTCCTTTTGTCGACATAGTGTTGGCATGAATGTCTCGAAAGCAAAGATGTCAAGATCAAGATGATGCAATGAATCAACGTCTTCGAGAAGAGCAAATGGATCATGAAGATTGTGATAGTTTTGTGCCCCTTTCCTCTTACCTCACGTCTTGAATCTCGGGACGAGATTCTTGTTTAGTGGGGGTGAGTTGTCACAGCCCTGAATAATGTTGTAATTAGTTGCATCAAGCATCCATGCATCATGTCTAACCTTAAATGAATTTGAATTGGGGATGTTGAAACCCTAGCACAAAATGAATTCAACCAGGTTCAAACAAAAAAATACTTTCAATGAACCCAAAATGCCCTTTGAAAATGTTCATGGTTTATGATAAAGGTGAAAACCTCTGCCAAAAATGATGAACATATTTCTAGGTCATTCCTGGATTTTTGAATTAACTCTTAATGTATTTGAATTGGAGCTATTAATTCCTATAAAATATTTGGTAGCTCCAAATATTCTGAAACTTGGTGAAGGCCTCTGGTTTAAATCAGATAGTGCCCACAAAAGTTTGCAGAATTTTATAAAGTGATTTGGTATTTAAACTAAATCAAAACATACTGCAGAAAAATAGAGAATAGAAAGAATTATAAAAGAGAAAGATAGAAGAGAGAGAAGGACTGGCCTGGCAGCCCAGCCCACCAGGGGAAAACCTGTCTTCAACCTCTACCTACTGGCAGACGCAAGGCCGAGCACGGTGCCCGCGCGCGCCGGCACGCAGCTGCCTGCCTGGCCCTCCCCTGGCCAGCGCGATGCCGCCAATGACTCGTCGCTGCCGTCTGGACCCCCTGACCTCCTCACTCTCCCCCTTCGTCTCTCCCTCGCCTCTCTCTCTCTCGCACACCCGAGCACCACCGTCACCGCCGCTCGCTGCTGCCGCACCCTGAGCCACCTCCTCGCCTCCCTGATGTATCCATCGGCTCCGCCGCGTCGCCCTGAAGCTCTCCGCCAACAAACACAGCGACGGAAGCCCCTTATCGTCGTCCCCGACCTCGTCTTGAAGCTTCGGCCGCCGGAGATCGTCACCATCGATTCGCCGACCCCAGCGCATCCCCGAGCTCGCTGACCACCTCATCGCCCTCGCTGTGAGCTCCACTGCGTATCCCCTCTCTCCTTTTGCTCGCCCCCGCACCGTAGCGCCAAACTCGACCCCGCCCGAACTCCGGCCGCCGCTACGAACTCTTTTCCGGCGAGCTCGGTCCACCCCAGCTGCTGCCGCTAGCCGTGGTGGATGCGCGCGAGTCCCAGCACCGCGTAAAGCCTCTCCGCCGCTTGTTTGGTCGTTGGAGGGCGAGACCCGAGCCTCTGCCGTGCTCGCTGTCGCCGGCGACGAGCCGGCGGCGTATTAGGCCCGGTTGACCAGGGGTTTGACCTCCCCTGGGTCAATGACATGTGGGCCCGGCCACTGACAGCCTTTAGTTTAGGATAAATTAGTGCTAAGCACCCTGGTTAACTAAATGAGTCACTGACATGTGGGCCAAGATTCTAATTAACCTAGGTTAGTGTTTAACCTAGCACTAATTAACTCTGTTAGTTAGTTGTTACACTGACATGTGGGTCCCAGCCATCAGGTTTGACCTGGGCTGGCGCCTTTGACTTGCTGACATAGTGATAATGTCACTCTGATGTCACAAAGCCTTTTCTGGAATTTAAATAAATCTAAATGATTTATTTATTTTCAGAAAATACCCTAAACCTCAAAAATTCATAGAAAATAATTCGTAACTCCAAAAATAATTTATATATGAAAAATGATCAGGAAAATCCAATCTTTCCATCTGTACCATTTTCATGCATGATAGAACAACTTATAGCTGCTGAATTGGAAAAATCAAATAATGACATTTGAATGATCACATATGGAGTTTGAATTTGAATTTAGTGTTCAAAGCAACTCCATTTAAATCATTGCTAGTTGCATTAGCTCAAGTCCCAGCATATTGACATGTCATGATCATGCATCATATTGTGGCATTGCATTGATTGTGTTCCTTCTTTGTTTGCCGGTGTTGTTCCCCCTCAGTAGACGTTGTTCCGACGATGAGTTCGATGACACCGATGAAGAGCTATACTATCTTCAGAAGTGCTAGGCAAGCAAAAACCTCCTTGTTCATTCTGATACAATCCCACTCTCCCGCTCCTGCTCTCTTTTACTGCATTAGGACAACAACAATTCAACTATTACATGCTGCGGTAGTTGAACCCCTTTCCTCTCCATGACATGCCATTGCCACAGTAAATAGATGAAACCCACTAGCATGAGTAGGAGTTGTTTGAGCCCTGATGTGTCTACTCATTCATGCTTGTTTGTCATGCCTGCTACTGCTTATAGTTGAGTCAGGTCTGATTCATCGGGGATGAATTGGAATGTGGTGAACATGTCCTACAGTTGAGAGCTAAGTGTGTGAACACGATTTGGTAAAGGTAGCGGTGAGAGGCCATGTAGGAGTACATGCTGGATTGTCTCATTGAAGCCATCCTCAGGAACTGAGTTCTGTGTTTGTGATCCATGAACAGCTACTACCACACGTTGGGCCCTGAAATATGACCCCGCTCGACTTATTAACCCCCCTGTCCTCTGTCCAGGAGTTGCAAGTAGTTTCTGGTGTTTGTAGTATGCTGGAGGCCATGCGCAGCGCTGACCCGAGGGGTGGGCTGTGATGTGGTAGGCACGTGGCATGGTGTACCGGGACGCCCGTTTGGTGCCTCGGGAACCCTGCACACATCGTTCGGGGCCGTAAGTGGAAACCTCGGCCGGACTCCCCTCGGATGGAACCTGAATAGGTGATAAACCTGGACTAGGGACTTGTGTGGTTAGTCAGTTCGTGGTCTACACCCACGTCGGCCTTCGCTTGAAGTCTGCCGAGCACATGTCGTGTGCGGACGCTAAGTGGTGGAAACATGTGTGAAGAAGTACACCCCTGCAGGGTTATAAATGATCTATTCAAATAGCCGCGTCCACGGTAAAAAACTTCTGGGTTGCCTGTACAGTTCATAGACAAGTGAAAGTGGATACTCTAAAATGCGCAAGATAAGCGTGAGTGCTATGGATGGCGTTCTCGTAGGGAGACGGGAGCGGGTCCATAGTGGTGTATTGATTGGTGAATATGTGGACTCGTGTGCGCCACCTCAAAAGAGTTACTTGCAGTCGTAGTTCAGGATAGCCACCGAGTCAAAGCTGGCTTGTTGCTGTTAAACTCCACCAACCCCCTTTGTTGATATTGATGCATATGTAGCTAGTTCTGATGTAAGTCTTGCTGGGTACATTTGTACTCATGTTTGCTTAATTTATGTTTTTGCAGAGAGACTTCAGTCTCACTAGTAGTTCCGCATGGACTTCGACGTTTAGCTTGTTACCTCAGGTACGATCATGTGCCCTCAGCAGGGTCTTGTAGATAGCCATGCTTCTTAGCCTTTTTCATTTGTAGTTGTCTGTACTCAGACAAGGTTAAGCTTCCGCATGTGCTTATTGCTTGTATGACTTGAATGCTAGGTCATCAGACCCATGTTTATAATATCTGGCTCCTCGGAGCCTAATGAATAAATACTTGAATCGTAGAGTTTTGTTGTGATGCCATGTTGTATTTGCACATATCGGGCATATTGTGTGTATGTTATTGAAATGCTTGGTATGTGTGGGATCCGACAACCTAGTTGTTTATCCTTGGTAGCCTCTCTTACCGGGAAATGTCTCCTAGTGCTTCCACTGAGCCATGGTAGCTTGCTAATGCTCCGGAAAACTTTGGCTGGCCGGCATGTGTCCTTCTTCGTTCCTGTGTCTGTCCCTTCGGGGAAATGTCACGCGGTGTCTACCGGAGTCCGGTTAGCCTGCTACAGCCCGAATTCTCCGGAGTCCTCTTAGCCTAGTTGCTACAGCCCGGATTCACTCGCTGATGACCGACACATTCGTTGTTGGGTCATGTATGCCTGTCCCTGTAAGTTAGTGCCACTTTGGGTTTACGACTATTCATGTCGGCCCGGGTTCTCTGTCATATGGATGCTAGCGACACTATCATATACGTGAGCCAAAAGGCGCAAACGGTCCCGGGCCAGGTAAGGTTGAGGGAGTCCTGGACTAAGGGGTCCTCGGGCGTCCGGCCTGTTAGCCATGGGCCGGACTGATGGGCTGTGGAGATACGTAGACCGAAGACTGCACCCGTGTCCGGATGGGACTCTCCTTAGCGTGGAAGGCAAGCTTGGCGATCAAATATGTAGATTCCTTTCTTTGTAACCGACCTTGTGTAACCCTAGACCCTCCTGGTGTCTATATAAACCAGAGGACTTAGTCCGGAGGAGGATATACTCATTACCATAGTCATACAGGCTAGGCTTTTAGGGTTTAGCCATCTCGATCTCGTGGTAGATCAACTCTTGTAATACTCATATTCATCAAGATAAATCAAGCAGGAAGTAGGGTATTGCCTCCATAGAGAGGGCCCGAAACTGGGTAAACATCGTGTCCCCTATCTCCTGTTACCATCGACCTTAGACGCACAGTCCGGGACCCCCTACCCGAGATCCGCCGGTTTTGACACCGACATTGGTGCTTTATTGGGAGTTCCACTGTGCCGTCCCCGAAAGGTTTCAATGGCCCCCTCAATCGTCAACAATGATGCTGTCCAAGGAGAAACCTTTCTCCCCGGACAGATCTTCATATTCGACAGCTTCGTATTGCAGGCCAACTCGTTTGGCCATCTGGAGCAGATCGATAGCTACACCCCTGGCCATCAGGTCAGATTTGGGATCTTGAACTACGTCGCGGACGTCCGCGGAGATTTGATCTTCGCCGGATTCGAGACCGCGGCAACCGCTCCTGACCACCTCGATGAACATGACCTAAATCTATCGTCGGTATTTGATATACATGTTATTGATGTGTACTTTACTAGTGTTTATAGCAACCCCTCGGTATTTGATACTGGTTCAGTTGCTAAGAGTAGTAACTCGAAACGGGAGTTGCAGAATAAACAGAGACTAGTAAAAGGCGAGGTGACGATGTGTGTTGGAAGTAGTTCCAAGATTGATATGATCATCATCGCACACTCCCTGTACTTTCGGGATTAGTGATGAAACTAAATAAGTGTTATTTGGTGTTTTGCGTTGAGCATGAATATGATTTGATCATGTTTTTTGCAATACGGTTATTCATTTAAGTTAGAGAACAATTGTTGTTCTGTTTACATGAATAAAAACCTTCTATGGTCATACACACCAACGAAAATGGTTTGTTGGATCTCGATCGTAATGATACACATAATCATAATATTGAAGCCAAAAGATGCAAAGTTAATAATGATAGTGCAACTTATTTGTGGCACTGCCGTTTAGGTCATATTGGTGTAAAGCGCATGAAGAAACTCCATACTGATGGAATTTTGGAATCACTTGATTTTGAATCACTTGGTACTTCAGAACCGTGCCTCATGGGCAAGATGACCAAAACACCGTTCTCCGGAACTATGGAGAGAGCAACAGATTTGTTGGAAATCATACATACAGATGTATGTGGTCCGATGAATATTGAGGCTCGTGGCGGATATCGTTATTTTCTCACCTTCACAGATGATTTGAGCAGATATGGGTATATCTACTTAATGAAACATAAGTCTGAAACATTTGAAAAGTTCAAAGAATTTCAGAGTGAAGTTGAAAATCATCGTAACAAGAAAATAAAATTCCTACGATCTGATCGTAGAGAAGAGTATTTGAGTTACGAGTTTGGCCTTCAGTTAAAACAATGTGAAATAGTTTCACTACTCACGCCACCTGGAACACCACAGCATAATGGTGTGTCCGAACGTCATAACCGTACTTTATTGGATATAGTGCAATCTATGATGTCTCTCACCAATTTACCACTATCGTTTTGGGGTTATGCTTTAGAGACGGCTGGATTCACTCTAAATAGGACACCATCGAAATCCGTTGAGACGACGCCTTTTGAACTGTGGTTTAGCAAGAAACCAAAGTTGTCGTTTCTTAAAAGTTTGGGGTTGCGATGCTTATGTGAAAAGGTTTCATCCTGATAAGCTCAAACCCAAATCGGAGAAATGTGTCTTCATAGGATACCCAAAGGAGACAGTTGGGTACACCTTCTATCACAGATCCGAAGGCAAGACATTCGTTGCTAAGAATGGATCCTTTCTAGAGAAGGAGTTTCTCTCGAAAGAAGTGAGTGGGAGGAAAGTAGAACTTGATGAGGTAACTGCCTGCTCCCTTATTGGAAAGTAGTTCCAGAAATCTGTTCCTGTGACTCCTACACCAATTAGTGAGGAAGTTAATGATGATGATCATGTAACTTCAGATCAAGTTACTACCAAACCTCGTAGGTAAACCAGAGTAAGATCCGCACCAGAGTGGTACGGTAATCCTGTTCTGGAGGTTATGTTACTAGACCATGACGAACCTACGAACTATGAAGAAGCGATGGTGAGCCCAAATTCCGCAAAATGGCTTGAGGCCATGAAATCTGAGATGAGATCCATGTATGAGAACAAAGTGTGGACTTTGGTTGACTTGCCCGTTGATCGGCAAGCAATTGAGAATAAATGGATCTTCAAGAGGAAGACGGACGCTGATAGTAGTGTTACTATCTACAAATCTAGAATTGTCGCAAAAAGGTTTTCGACAAGTTCAAAGTGTTGACTACGATGAGAGTTTCTCACTCGTATCTATGCTTAAGTCTGTCTGAATCATGTTAGCAATTGCCGCATTTTATGAAATCTGGCAAATGGATAAACAAAACTGCATTCCTTAATGGATTTATTAAAGAAGAGTTGTATATGTTGCAACCAGAAGGTTTTGTCAATCCTAAAGGTGCTAACAAAATATGCAAGCTCCAGCGATTCAGCTATGGACTGGTGCAAGCATCTCGGAGTTGGAATATACACTTTGATAAGTTGATCAAAGGATATAGTGTTATACAGACTTGCGGTGAAGCCTGTATTTACAAGAAAGTGAGTGGGAGCACTACAGCATTTCCGATAAGTATATGTGAATGACATATTGTTGATCGGAAATAATGTAGAATTATTCTGCAAAGCATAAAGGAGTGTTTGAAAGGAGTTTTTCAAAAGAAAGACCTCGGTGAAGCTGCTTACATATTGAGCATCAAGATCTATAGAGATAGATCAAAACGCTTGATAAGTTTTTTCAATGAGTACATACCTTAACAAGATTTTGAAGTAGTTCAAAATAGAACAGTCAAAGAAAGAGTTCTGGCATGTGTTACAAGGTGTGAAATTGAGTAAGACTCAAAGCCCGACCACGGCAAAAGATAGAAAGAGAATGAAAGTCATTCCCTATGCCTTGGCCATAGGTTCTATAAACTATGCCATGCTGTGTACCAGATCTATTGTATACCCTACACTGATTTTGGCAAGGGAGTACAATAGTGATCTAGGAGTAGATCACTGGACAGCGGTCAAAATTATCCTTAGTGGAATAAGGATATGTTTCTCGATTATGGAAGTGACAAAAGGTTCGTCGTAAAGGGTTACGTCGATGCAAGTTTTGACACTAATCTAGACGACTCTAAGTCTCAGTCTAGATACATATTGAAAGTGGGAGCAATTAGCTAGAGTAGCTCCGTGCAGAGCATTGTAGACATAGAAATTTGCAAAATACTTACGGATCTGAATGTGATAGACCCGTTGACTAAAATTATCTCACAATCAAAACATGATCACACCTTAGTACTCTTTGGGTGTTAATCACATAGCGATGTGAACTAGATTATTGACTCTAGTAAACCCTGTGAGTGTTGGTCACATAGAGATGTGAACTATGGGTGTTAATCACATGGTGATGTGAATTATTGATGTTAAATCACATGGCGATGTGAACTAGATTATTGACTCTAGTGCAAGTGGGAGACTGAAGGAAATATGCCCTAGAGGCAATAATAAAGTATTATATATTTCCTTATATCATGATAAATGTTTATTATTCATGCTAGAATTGTATTAACCGGAAACATAATACATGTGTGAATACATAGACAAACAAGAGTGTCACTAGTATGCCTCTACTTGACTAGCTCGTTAATCAAAGATGGTTATGTTTCCTAGCCATAGACATGAGTTGTCATTTGATTAACGGGATCACCTCATTAGGAGAATGACGTGATTGACCTGACCCATTCCGTTAGCTTAGCACTCGATCGTTTAGTATGTTGCTATTGCTTTCTTCATGACTTATACATGTTCCTATGACTATGAGATTATGCAACTCCCGTTTACCGGAGGAACACTTTGTGTGCTACCAAACTTCACAACGTAAATGGGTGATTATAAAGGTGCTCTACAGGTGTCTCCAAAGGTACTTGTTGGGTTGGCGTATTTCGAGATTAGGATTTGTCACTCCGATTGTCGGAGAGGTATCTCTAGGCCCACTCGGTAATGCACATCACTATAAGCCTTGCAAGCATTGTGACTAATGAGTTAGTTGCGGGATGATGTATTACGGAACGAGTAAAGAGACTTGCCGGTAACGAGATTGAACTAGGTATCGAGATACCGACGATCGAATCTCGGGCAAGTAACATACCGATGACAAAGGGAACAACGTATGTTGTTATGCGGTCTGACCGATAAAGATCTTCGTAGAATATGTGGGAGACAATATGGGCATCCAGGTCCCGCTATTGGTTATTGACCGGAGAGGTGTCTCGGTCATGTCTACATAGTTCTCGAACCCGAAGGGTCCGCACGCTTAAAGTTACGATGACAGTTATATTATGAGTTTATATGTTTTGATGTACCGAAGGTTGTTCGGAGTCCCGGATGTGATCACGGACATGACGAGGAGTCTCGAAATGGTTGAGACATAAAGATTGATATATTGGACGACTATATTCGGACACCGGAAGTGTTCCAGAGAAGTTTCGGATTAAACCGGAGTGCCGGAGGGTTACCGGAACCCCCCGGGGAAGTATTGGGCCTTAGTGGGCCTTGAGGGGAGAGAGAGGGTAGCAGCCAGGAGGTGGCGCGCCCCCTCCCAGGAGGAGTCCTAGTTGGACTAGGAGAGGGGGGCGCAGCCCCTTTCCCTCTCCCTCTCCCTCTGTTTCCTTCCCCCCTTTTTTCCTAGTAGGACTAGGAAAGGGGAGTCCTACTCCTACTAGGAGGAGGACTCCCCCCCTCTCCTTGGCGCGCCCATAGGCAGCCAGCCTCCCCCTTGCTCCTTTATATACGGGGGCAGGGGCACCTCTCTACACACTTGATATACGATATTTTAGCTGTGTGCGGTGCCCCCCTCCACCATATTACACCTCGATAATACCATTGCGGAGCTTAGGCGAAGCCCTGCGTCGGTGGAACATCATCATCGTCACCACGCCGTCGTGCTGACGAAACTCTCCCTCAACACTCGGCTGGATCTGAGTTCGAGGGACGTCATCGAGCTGAACGTGTGTAGAACTTGGAGGTGATGTACGTTCGGTACTTGATCGGTCGGATCGTGAAGACGTACGACTACATCAACCGCGTTGTGATAACGCTTCCGCTGTCGGTCTACGAGGGTACGTGGACAACACTCTCCCCTCTCGTTGCTATGCATCACCATGATCTTGCGTGTGCGTAGGAAAAATTTTGAAATTACTACGTTCCCCAACATCTTCCAGCACTCGCCCTTGGGCGATGTGCTAAACTCATTAAAGAACTTGTCCTTGGCGGGGGGGCTCACAGCCGAACTATCTTTGGTTCGAACTAGGGGCTGACGATGGAGAATCTTGCTTCCCACCCGCCACCACTTCATAGCCACAGTCGAGGATTTAACCGACACGCTTGATTACGACTCCGAAGACATCGACGGCATGGACGACGATGCTGATGAGGAGCAAGACCAAAATCCGCCATTTACTGGACGCTGGATGGCCACTTCTTCGTACGATGTGTACATGGTGGATACACCCAAAACAACCAGCGACGATGACAAAGAAAGTCCAGTTGAGAATAAACCTCCTGAGACACAGCAAAAACGCCGGCGTCTGCGGCGCCGCTCTAAGTCACGTTGTTCAAGAGACAGCAATGCTGGCACCAGAGAAAATAATACTCCGGATGACGCCGAAAACAAGGAAGACCTTGCTGAGGTAACATCCGAACAGGAGGAGCAAGAAAATGGGCACGCCAGTCCCGATGAACAGGCCAGGCCCAATGACTCGGAGGACGGTAGTTACCGTCCGCTCTCCGAGGATGAGGAAAGCCTCAGCAATGAAGATTTCATCGTGCCTGAGGAACCACTCGAGCAGGAGCGCTTCAAGCGCCAGCTAATAGCCACCGCAAGGAGCCTGAAAAAGAAGCAGCAGCAGCTTCAAGCTGACCAAGATCTGCTCGTCGACAGATGGACTGATGTCCTGGCAGCCGAAGAACATGGCCTCAGACGCCCAGCCAAGAGTTACCCAAAGCGAAGGTTGCTACCTCAGTTCGATGAAGAGGTGCTGGAGCCCATACCTCCCTCGCGTAAGGCGGCTGGCCAAACACTATGCGGTCGGGATAGTGCGGCGGACCGACCACCTCGTGGTCAGGATAAAGCGACAATTCAAGCCGAACAGCAGCCCGCCCCACCGCCACGAAAAATAGAGACAAAACAGCTCGGGGTCATACATACGACCTCCGGCAAACCCTGGATAGCAGAGCAGGATACACTCGATCGATTTACGGATCGTGGGGACGTTCCTTGACACGTGATGATGGCTACCTATTCGGACGAGACAAACCTAGTCACACCCGGGCCGACAACCGTAGACGGACTCCATCAGAACTACGTTGCGACGCGGCCCGATATAGAGGCGCCGCACACCCTCTTTGCTTCACTGATGAAGTAATGGATCACGAATTCCCCGAAGGGTTCAAACCCGTGAATAGTGAATCATACGACAGAACAACTGATCCCGCGGTATGGATCGAGGACTTTATCCTCTACATCCACATGGCCCGCGGAGATGACCTCCACGCTATCAATACCTCCCACTAAAGCTTAAAGGGCCAGCTCGACACTGGCTAAATAGCCTGCCTGAAAATTCTATTGGCGGCTGGGAGGACTTGGAAGAGGCCTTCCTCGACAACTTCCAAGGTACATATGTCCGGCCACCAGACGCTGATGACTTAAGCCGCATAGTTCAACAGCCTGAGGAGTCAGCCAGGAAGTTCTGGACTAGGTTCCTAACTAAAAAGAACCAGATCGTCGACTGTCCGGATGCCGAAGCCCTAGCAGCCTTTAAACACAGCATCCGCGACGAATGGCTCGCCCGCCACCTCGGCCAAGAAAAGCCAAAATCTATGGCAGCCCTCACGGCACTCATGACCCGCTTTTGCGCGGGTGAAGATAGTTGGTTGGCTCGCAGCAAAAACACAGCCAGCGAGGCAGGCCCCTCCAAGGTTAAGAACAACAACGGCAAGCTCCGACGTAACAGACACAAACGCCGAAGCAATGGTGATAATACCGACGACACTACAGTCAACGCCGGATTCAGTGGCTCCAAATCCAGCCAGCGGAAGAAACCATACAAGA
Source organism: Triticum aestivum (assembly GCF_018294505.1). Lineage (NCBI taxonomy): Eukaryota > Viridiplantae > Streptophyta > Magnoliopsida > Poales > Poaceae > Triticum > Triticum aestivum. The sequence continues at coordinate 189,923,686 of NC_057811.1, read as the reverse complement.
GAAACAATCAGGGACCATCCAGCCTACACCGCATACTCGATCGCCCGTGCCAGATACATGGCACCGCAGACAAACCAGCCAATCATACCAACAGAGATTGTTGGGTTTTTAAACAGGCCGGCAAATTAAACGCCGAGAACAGGGAAAAGGGATCAGAAAGCGAGGACGACGAGGAGGAGCCCCGGCAACCGAACACAGGGGGACAGAAGAAGTTTCCCCCTCAGGTGAAAACAGTGAACATGATATATGTTACACACATCCCCAAAAGGGAGCGCAAATGCGCACTAAGGGACGTCTATGCGATAGAGCTAGTCGCCCCAAAATTCAATCCATGGTCGTCATTTCCGATCACCTTTGATCACCGAGACCACCCGACTAGTATCCGTCATGGCGGTTCAGCCGCACTAGTCCTCGACCCAATCATCGATGGATTTCACCTGACGCGAGTCCTCATGGACGGAAGTAGCAGCCTCAACCTGCTTTATTAGGATATAGTGCGAAAAATGGGCATCAATCCATCACGGATCAAGCCCACAAAGACTACTTTCAAAGGAGTCATACCAGACGTTGAGGCCCGCTGTACGGGCTCAATCACCCTAGAAGTTGTCTTCGGGTCTCCGGACAATTTCCGAAACGAGGAATTAATCTTCGACATCGTCCCCTTTCGCAGCGGCTATCACGCACTGCTCGGACGAACCGCATTCGCTCGATTCAATGTAGTGCCACACTATGCTTATCTTAAGCTCAAGATGCCCGGTCCACGCGGCGTCATCACGGTCAACGGAAATACGGAACGCTCCCTCCGTACAGAGGAGCACACAGCTACCTTAGCAGCAGAAGTACAGAGCGGCCTTCTCAAGCAGAACCCTAATTCGGCTGCCGAGCCCACGAACACCGTTAAGAGGGTCCGAACTACCCTGCAGCAGGACAGCTCGGCTCGTCAGGAGCTCGACTAGCAATCCGGCCTCCGTCTCAGTCCCGATCAGGCGGTGTCATTCGCGCCGCGCGTACATAACTACGCACTCGAAATTCCATGGGCATCGACGGAGGCACAGCTAGCTTGTGACCCACAGTGCCGCTCAATCGCCACCGGATACACACATACTTTTACTTTTACTTTTTCCTTTCAGGTCTCAATCCTGCAGGCCCCATCCGATGGCCTAATCATAGGTACCCTCGAAGGACAAACATACCAAGACGACAAGAATAAGAGCGGTCGGGATAGTCGACCATGCCGGATGGTATTATACAAGCTCGGCACGGGAGAGCCGCACACATATGGGGGACGTCTCTAGGTGGTTTCATTAAACAATCACTCTACCTATTTTTCAGGACCCATGCGCAGCTCTCTCTTGGTGAAGGCATAGTAAATAGCCTTTCTGCTTATTGCACTACTTGTATAAACGCGCTTTAACACACCACTGAATTTATAGTAGAAACAGTTTGCGGCCCAAAATTCCACGGCTCTAGCTTACCACTGGTTCTTCCTCTTTCTCTCTTTTTGCCTTTTCCTTCCTGGTAATTTTATCATATAACACCCGCACATTCGGTGTGTTCCACCTTGCCAGGGGCTTCATAGCACCCCACAACATGGCAACCCAAGTCCGAACACTTTTACATTATAGTTCGGCACCCCGAATTTAGCACTATATGCATCGGCTCCGAATCATGTCTTTGGTCAATAGTTGGGTTGCCCGGCTCCTGTGCTTGCTACCTTACGTTCCGCTATATCGGCTAAGGTAGTAAAGGGAGAACTACTGCGATTGTGCCCTAGTTTATCCAAAGGAGCACCTCGGTAGAGAAAGCCGAAAACTGACTGTCATGATACAGCGAGAGCCGGTCAGCTATTCGGAGGTTGCAAATTGTTGGAGATTTCTTCCGCATTACGCAAAGGATCGGTACTTCCCGATCAGACGCTCATAGCACTCTGGTTCGGATACTAGGGGTTGCGCCTATGTTTTATTGTAAAACTCCTATGGCTAAGTGAGGGCGTTCAAGCCGCATAGTCTGACTGCCTGGTTCGTTGCGCTAAACAACTCCTTCAAGGACCATATAATTGGATCAAGATTGTTTAGATTCCATCCTGAACACCTTTGTACTACCTACGTGGGGGCAGAAGCCGACGACTGGCCAACCCTCAGATTATATACAACACGGTCGCACAGGAGGAAAAATTAAAACATAACAAGCATTATATTACAAACCGACTTTGTTTAATCATACAAGGCAAAGACAACACGAATGTATTCATTCGAAAATAATGTCCTGCTCACACTTTGCCACAATGCGGGACCCCTCTAGGACATTCGCAAAATAGCGCTCGGGTGTGCGGTGCTCCTTTCCCTCCGGCGGCCCCCTGGCCAGCTCGACGGCGTTCATCTTCGCCCACCACATCTTGCAACGGGCGAAGGCCATGCGCGCACCTTCAATACAGGTTGATCACTTGACGACGTCCAGCCGAGGACAGGCGTTCACCAGCCGCTTCACGAGTCCGAAGTAGCTGCCGGGCATAGCTTCGGCTGGCCATAGCCGGATTATCAAATCCTTCATGGCTAGTTCGGCCACCCTATGCAGCTCCACCAGCTGTTTCAGCAGATCGGTGAAGGGCACGGGATGCTCTGACGCAAGATACTGCTGAGGGAGTCCCGGATTAAGGGGTCCTCAGGCGTCCGGCCTGATATCCATTGGCCGAACTGATGGGCCGTAAAGATACGAAGACCGAAGACTATAACCGTGTCCGGATTGGACTTTCCTTGGCGTGGAAGGCAAGCTAGGCGATCAACTATGAAGATTCCTTCTTATGTAACCGACTCCATGTAACCCTAGATCTCTCCGGTGTCTATATAAACCAGAGAGCATAGTCCGGATAGGACACATTCATTACCATATACTCATAGGCTAGGCTTCTAGGGTTTAGCCATTACGATCTCGTGGTAGATCAACTCTTGTAATACTCATATTCATCAAGATCAATCAAGCAGGAAGTAGGGTATTACCTCCATAGAGAGGGCCTGAACCTGGGTAAAAATCGTGTCCCCCGTCTCCTGTTACCATCGATCCTAGACGCACAGTTCAGGACCCCCTACCCGAGATCCGCCGGTTTTGACACCGACATTGGTGCTTTCATTGAGAGTTCCACTGTGCCGTCGCCAAGAGGGTTGATGGCTCGCCTTGTTCTCAAGGATAATATCATCTCCGGAGGAACCCTGGCCCCAGGCCAAACCCTCCGGCTGGGCAGCTTCGTCATGACCGCCGGGTCGGCCCTTAAGCCGACGATGACCTCTCAAGTCATCGAAAATCGCCTCCGTGTTGATCCCGAATGCTCCGCCCGGATGGATCCAACGGAGTTATCGTCGTTGAACGAACTCCTGGATCGCATGGCCGCCTTGGGGGTCGCTACAGACTACGATTGGGTTGGGCTTAAACCCGACCGGAGAGAAATTAAAACTCCGCCGATCACCCACCAGATAGCGGTAGTCGAGGAGCGGAGCAACTCTTCTACTATATTGAAGACGAACTATGTCCGGATCTCCGATCTTGAAGGGCCGGATATTCTCCGGCAGAAAGGCATGCCCTGTCCCCCGAACATGGAGTTGGACGAGGAGCCTAAAAAATCAGTCGATATCCCGGAACCCGAACTGCCAGGGCTGGTAGATCTTCAAACTCCGGATCCAAAATCGGGTCAGGCTTCGGATTTCGTTCCACCCACCTACCCGGACACAGAGGCTCTCATGAGCATAAAACAGCAGTCTCAGGAAAAGGTCCACCCCTTCTGGGCCAGATTCCTCCTTGTCAAGGACAAGGTAAAAGATTGCCATGACGAGGACGCAATATCGGCGTTCTGCAAAAATTGCACGGACGAAGGAATCCTCAACGCCATCAATCGCCGCCGCATACTGAAATTTGCTGACTTAGCAACCATCGTACAAAAGTACTGTGCGATGGAAAGCGCCTGGGAAACTCGGGCAGCTCGCTGGGAACCACCAGCCCCAACCCAAGTCCCCCTACAGGAGAAAAGGGCGTACCCTCGTGGCACGCCCAGTCCCACAGTCAAAAAACACAAAGCCGCCATACGGCACGGCACCGTTTTGGAGGGGTGGCTCGATGGCCCATGCAAAATACATGCAACAACAGATACTGTGGCAACCCACAGCCTTAGAGCATGCTGGATACCACGACAGGTAGCCAAGAGCGGCGAGGACATCCTTATAAAGGATGCCCCAGAACTGTACCCCCCAAAAGACGACGACTCAAGAGTACTGACAGTCTTTGAGACATTCGCTTCAAATAACAAGCGCAAACGGGCACTTCACGAGCTCAACGAAGTCTGCCAAATTGTTGTAATAAACCCATGGAACGACACGGCTATAATATTCAATGTCGATGACGAACCAAAGTACAGACCAGTACGAGCACCAGCCGCGTTAGTCCTCAGCCCCATCGTGGATGGGTTTCGACTCACCAAGGTCCTCATGGACGGTGGCAGCGGACTAAATCTCATTTATGAGGACACAGTCCATAAAATGGAAATAGACAGGAGCCGCATCAAACAAAGTAACACAACCTTCCAGGGAATTATTCCTAGTCGGGAGGCGCGGTGCGCGGGCAAAATCACACGTGACGTGGTATTTGGCACGCCGGAGAACTATCGGTTCGAAGAAGTAACCTTCCAAGTGGCCCCTTTCAGCAGCGGATATCACGCCTTATTGGGGCGGGATGCTTTCACACGTTTCCAAGCTATACCTGACTGTGGATATATGAAGCTCAAAATGCCCGGACCAAATGGTATAATCACTCTCGTCAGTGATCCGGACATAGCACCACGTGCTGAAAACAAAACCGCATCCCTGGCCCTGGAAGCGCTATCCGAAGCCCTCGCGGCCGAAGAATTAACTGCACTAGACTCCACAGTGGACAGGGGCGATGTGATACTCGACAAACGCCCCAAATCCACCTCATTCAAACCAGCAGAAGAAATAGTCAAATTCCAGGTCCACCCAACGGACCCCAAGAAGACAGCATCTATCGGAGCTCAACTGACACCAATAGTTGACGCCGCACTACGAGAGTTCCTGCGCGAAAACTGGGACATATTTGCCTGGCACCCTTCAGATATGCCAGGGACCCCACGCAAGTTGGCCGAACATAGCCTCAACATATTAAAAGGATTTAAACCAGTCAAGCAAACACTGCGGCGCTTTTCCGAACCCAAGCAACAAGCCATGGGGGAGGAGCTGGCCAAGCTCATTGAGGCCGGATTCATTAGCGAAATTAAGCATCTGGACTGGCTGGCAAACCTGGTGATGGTACCAAAGAAAGATAAATCCTGGCGCCTGTGTGTCGACTTCAAGGATCTCAACAAGGCTTGCCCTAAGGATCCTTTTCCCCTTCCCCGCATTGATCAAATCATTGACGCCACCGCAGGACATGACTCGCTGTGTTTCCTTGATGCATATTCCGGATACCATCAAATCAAAATGAAGGAATCCAATCAAGCTGCAACAGCATTTATTACCCCATACGGGCCATTCTGCTTCAATACTATGCCCTTCGGGCTCAAGAACGCCGACGCGACATACCAACGCATGATCCAAACATGCCTAGAGAAACAGATCGGCAAAACGGTAGAAGCTTACGTTGATGACATCGTCATTAAGAATAGGCACGTCGAAACACTAATAGATGACTTACGTCTCACGTTTGACAACCTCTGGGCATACGACATTAAGCTCAACCCGGAGAAGTGTCTTCGGCGTCCCCGCTGGAAAACTGCTGGGCTTCATAGTTTCCAATAGAGGAATCGAAGCAAATCCGGCTAAAATCCGAGCTCTGTCACAATTAGCTACACCAACAGACCTCAAACAGGTCCAAAAACTGGCAGGATGCATGGCAGCACTAAGCCGCTTTATCTCCAGACTAGGAGAAAAGGCACTCCCACTCTATCGCCTCTTACAGTGCACAGATAACTTCGAATGGACAGACGCGGCGACTGCCGGACTGGAGGAAATAAAGACCCTCCTAGCAAGCAATCCAATCTTGGCTGCACCAAACGCGGGCGAACCCATGTTGCTGTACATATCGGCAACACATCAAGTGGTGAGCGCCGTACTCGTCGTCGAACAAGAATAGGACGGACACAAATTCCCGCTCCAAAAACCGATATACTACGTGTCCACCGTCCTCACACCATGCAAATCCCGGTACCCTCACTATCAAAAGATAGCATACGCAGTCTTCATGGCATCTCAAAAATTGCGACACTACTTTCAGGAGTGCTCGATCGCGGTGGCTTCCGAAGTGCCCCTCAATGATATAATCAACAACCGGGATGCAATGGGCCGGATTGCCAAATGGGCCATTGAGCTCCTACCATTTGACATCACGTACAAACCACGTCGAGCCATCAAATCCCACGTACTGGCTGACTTCGTCGCCGAATGGACAGAGGCCGAACTCCCTAAAGAGTATGGCGCATATTCCAACTGGGTGATGCATTTCGACGGCTCCAAAATGTTGGCAGGGCTAGGGGCGGGCGTCGTATTAACGTCCCCCACAGGAGATATCGTCCAGTACATACTCCTAATATTATACACAGACTCCAACAACGCAGCCGAATACGAGGCCTTGCTCCATGGCCTTCGGATGGCCGTATCAATGGGCATACAACGCCTGGAGGTGCGCGGGGACTCAAACCTCGCAATATCCCAAATTAATGGAGACTTTGACGCCAAAGATCCAAAGATGGTAGCTTACCGCAATGTCGTCTTGAAGATGTCGGCTCGATTCGAGGGGCTCGAATTCATCACGTCGCCTGCGAAAGTAATCAGGCGGCAGACGTCCTTGCTCGCATCGGCGCAAAGCGCAACCCCATCCCACCTAACATCTTCCTCGAAAGGCTCTTTAAGCCATCCGTGGTGTGGCAACGGGGGACAGCAACGACAGTCCCGTTCCAAACACAAACACAGATAGCAAACACGCCGACATCATCGGAGGCTCAGCCACCGGAATAACACCATAGGCCCACCTCATCATGGCAGTAATTGCCCCATGGACCGAAACATTCTTGGCCTACCTTAATTGGAAGGAGCTCCTAGAAGATCAGAACAAGGCTCGCCGCATCGTCCGGCATTCGAAGGCCTACAAAGTTCACGAGGGAGAGCTCTACAAGAAAAGCACCACCGGAGTCCTTCAAAGGTGTATCTCTGAAGAGGAGGGGCGGCAACTCTTGGCATAAATTCACGCCGGTCTCGGTGGGCACCACGCCGCAGCCCGGGCACTTGTCAGCAAGGCCTTCCGGACAGGATTTTATTGGCCTACGGCCCGGGCGGACGCACAGGACCTCGTCCAACGCTGCGTTGGATGCCACCAACCAAAGCCATATGCCCCCAACCGCCCTACAAACAATCCCCATTACATGGCCCTTTGCGGTCTGGGGCTTGGACATGGTTGGACCCCTTAAAGGGGGAAGCCATAAGAAAAAATATCTGCTGGTCATGGTGGACAAATTCACCAAGTGTATAGAGGCTAGACCAGTCAAAACGGCCGAGTCCGGACCGGTGATCGCATTTATATCCGATGTGGTGCACCGTTATGGTGTACCGCACAGCATCATCACTGATAACGGTTCCAATTTCACAGCTGATGAGGTGAAAACCTGGTGTGCTAATCTGGGCATTAAGCTCGATTACGCCTCTGTCTACCACCCGCAAACAAACGGTCAAGTCGAGCGAGCTAATGGTCTTATTATGAGCGGCATCAAACCCAGGCTAGTGCGGTCTTTGAAAGAATCAGACAAACACTGGGTCGAGGAGCTTGACTCCGTACTCTTGGGGCTGCGGACCACGCCCAACCGTACTACCGGATACACACCTTTCTTCATGGTGTACGGTGCAGAGGCTGTATTGCCCTGCAATATTATACATGACTCACCTCGAGTGCGTATGTACGAAGAGAAAGAGGCCGAGTTGGATCGGCACGACAGCCTAGACGCCCTGGAGAAGGAGCGTGATGTCGCCAAAGCCCGTTCAGCATTTTATCAGCAGCAGGCTCGAAGATATCAAAGCAGAGAAGTACGGGCCAAGACTTACAATGTTGGCGAACTCGTTCTACGCTTGCCGGAGAAGAAAAAGGACAAACTCAAGCCCAAATGGGAAGGTCCCTTCATAATTGACGAAGTTCTTACGGAGGAGCGTACCGTCTTCGTGACGCATCAGACAATCGCCTAGAGCCGAACCCCTGGAACGCGGCCAGACTCCGAAGGTTCTATGCCTAGCGCCGAACTCTTTGTTAGTCTCCTTCTCCCCTATAGTTTCCATTACTTTTTCTCCCTTTTACACAATTCTTCTTTTCGCCTTAAAGCTCTCATTCGGCTCGACTGAACACTACTGACGTACACATTTTTACATATGTACGCCCATCATACCTGGGGGCTTCTTTAACAGAAGCTTGTTAATACTATTTTCCGAGCATCAAGCTCATCATACATACGCGTTCTTCCTGTATGTCTTTTCTTCACCATTATAAGCATCGATATGACTTAAGTTTTGGCCAAGCTGGGTTGCCTGGCTCCTGTGCTTACCCCTACGTTCCCGATTGTTCGGCTAGGTGGTAAAGGGAGCACCTCTGCGATTGTTACTGCCGGGTCATCCGGATGTGTACCTCAGACTGGGTGAAGTCGAAAGCTAGCGTTCTTAAGGGAATATTCGGTCGGTGGATGAAAAATATTCTTTGTACTCACTTTATTGTGAACCCCCAGCAGCTATAAACACTGTGACTCTTACATCACAATTCGGACATGTCTACTAATGCATGCACACCCAGGGAAAGGAACCCTTAACAGAACTATTCTCCCTGGAAGATGTTTCTTACACTCTCAATGTAATATAACATAACTAGCCGAATACAACTTGTCTGTTCAAGCAACTATGACCCCTACGCTTAGTTTTCCATGCATACCCCGGCCTGTTCGGCTGTGGTAGTATTCGGAAACACTCCGCACCTTCGGGTCCGGAGGTTGAAGCGAAAAGGTCTGCCATGACAAATGATATACAATTCAGCTAGAATCCCACATGGTGAGGAAAGTACATAGTCACTTGGACTCAAACACTTCCTCCTCTATACCATCTAATAGGCAGTCTAGCTTACAATCCTGTTGGGAATATTTTGCGGCCACCTCTACTTGGTCATATACTAAACTAACGGGAATTTCTTCCCCATCTGACCCTAGTGGTCCGACCCTGGCCATGTGATTCGGGTCCAGCTTGGTATATCGCGTTTTTACCATGGCCCAGGCTTCCCGCGCACCCTCTCGGCAGGTCGATATCTTCCATAGCCGGATACGCCGCCGTGCTCCCTTGAATAGCTCTACAAGCTCCTCCATACTTCCTGGAGGGGAGTCGGACGGCCATAAGGCCTTAGCCACACTCCGCATGGCTAGCCGAGCATGCTCGTGCATTTCTGACAGCCTCTGCAGCAGATCACTTGCTGATCCGGACACCTCCTCTTCAGGACGGCCTGTCAATATACCTGCAAGCATAGCTATATCAGTTCCATTTATCTCCGAACTACTAAAAAGTAACAAGTTCAGACACATACTGAACATGCCGCCCCGCAGCTTCTTGTTCTCCTTTATGCAGTCGGCTAGCTGGGCCCGCACATCTTTCAACTCTTCACCCAACTTAGTGTTGGAATCCTGTAGCTTGTTTTTCTCGTCCCTGACGCGGGTCGGCACACGCTCGCCTGCGGCGTGTTGCCTCTTTGCCTCTTTTTCTCCCTCTTGGGCGATCTTCAACTTCTTCTCAAGTTGATTAGGCGACCCTATTACACGATCAGTGGCAGTATTAGCAAAGTTGGTATACATTTATTGTTCCTCAATGGAGGGGAACGTTACCAGTGGACAGCTTCTTCAAATTTTCCAGTTCGGTGGTAGCAGCATTTAGCTGCGCCTGACACTGCTCCAGCTCTTGGGCTAGCAGACTATTCTTCTCCGCGAGGACCTGGTTGTTCAACAATCCTTAAGTTAGTTGTGCCAACTGCTTTTCAGTCTTGGGGGCTACGGGTATATGGCTATCCTTTTTTGACAAAGAAAACTTACCTGCACATCCGTCAGATATTGCCTCGTGGCTTTTCTAAGCTCGTCTCGAGTGGCTCGGATGTATGCGTCGCCCGAGCTAAAGGCACTAAATGCCTCGTCCGAGAACTTGGGGTCTCATAAAACAGCTTTGCAGCGCCGATGATTCATGGCGCTCTCTACTTCCGAGTTGGTAACAGACATATTGTCCGAACCCTCGGCCGAAGGGCAGTCCGGCTTTGTTCCTACATCGGCTCCCGTCTCCCCGACTGGGTCTAAATCTTGGGTGTTGGGAGCGCGGCCGGCCGGACCCCCGGACATAGTTCGGCGAACCTTTTTCTGTAATCAAATAGGTGCATAGGTCATAGTTGGACACGGCCACTGAAAAATATATTTATCCATACCTCCTTGATGAGGGCCCGGCGGTGCCTTCACCGGCCCTCCTCTTCGAAAGCCTGCCCGGCGCAGGAACAGATTTCCTCGGTATCGTTGAACGCCTCCCCTGTAGAACGCGTGACAATGCGGTGGGTGAGGCAGAGTAAGAGCACCCTTTTAGAAAAGGTGCTTCTTGATTACTTACCTGTGAAGCAGGAAGAAGACCAGGGTAGTCGGTGATGATGGCCACTTCTGTGCCATCATAGCTCGTCTGGTAAAACACCCCCTCCGCGAGCACCACAAATATATCCGGATCCTCTTCGAACCCGGGATCAAGCTCCCGGTTGTGGTCCTCCGGCTGCGGGGTGGGACTATGGAATCCCTCGGTGACCTTTCACCAGTGCTGTCATAAGCAAACAAACTAGAAATTTATCAAAGGTAATTCGGAGATGGAAGGAGTAAAATCAGAGGGGTTGGGCCTTACCCAACTGGGAGGATTATACATAGAGTACCCGTCTCTGAGCTTGAGGCGAAGAAATTCCTTTTCCTCCCCTTTGAACAGTTCGGCTAATATCTTAGCCAAAGCGGCAGGGGTATCCGGACCTTTCCGGCCACAGCGAGAGGCGTCATCCTCCCCATTGTAGTGCCACATGGGAAGCCCTCTGTATTGGAGCGGCTGAACCCCTCTCACTATGGAGATCGCCATAACCTCGATTACTGTGAGCCCGGACTGAGCGAGCTCTTTTATCTTGCTCATCAGCTGACGAACCTTCGCGGCGTCTTCTTCTTCAGGACTCCGGGGACGCCAACTGTGGCGTTTCTTCAGCGGGACGCCCGCAAATTCGGGAAGACCCTTTCGAACCGGGTCGACAAGCGGGACGTCCTCAATATAGAACCATTCGGAGGGCCATCCATCTGGTGCCTTCCTTGGTGTGCCGGATGGATATCCGGTATCAGCAACGTGCCACACTTCGGCTCCGCCCACCTCAAATATTGACCCTTCGTGATTGCGCGGGACGAGACAGAACAACTTCCTCCACAACTTAAAATGAGCCTCGACGCCCAGGAATAGTTCACACAAAGCGATGTAACCTGCAATGTGCAGAATGGAGGCCGGAGTGAAGTTGTGCAGCTGGAGGCCGTAGTACTCCAGAAGCCCTCGGAGGAACAGATGGATTGGAAATCCAATGCCTCTTAGCAGGTAAGGGACAAAACACACTCGCTCTCCCCCGGACGGATTGGGGAAGTCCTCTGCCTGAGTCCCCTCATTAAAGGAAGCTAGCCCCATCTGAACAGGGACTAGATCTGCAGGGGGAAGGAATCCCTGCGTTTGCAACTTCGTCAATTGGCTATGAGACACAGAACACCTCTCCCACTCGCCTTTCTCTGGGCCGGGATGAGCGGACGAGCTAGGAACGTTGGCCATGCTGGAATGGTCTCTCCTAAGTAGTCTCTGGAGATTTCTTCTGCGTAGCGCTGAATGGATCTAGGATCCAATCTCTTTAAATAGGCGCTCTTCCTTGCGTAGACGGGGTGTTATTCGCAAAAATACCCTGACTTTCCACATTCGCTCGACACGTGGAGGACGAAGATTATTTAAAACGCGCAGAAGCCAAGGAGGCGACATTGGATCAATGGCCGAATACATTACTTGGAGATCATCAAAGGAGGACCCCGCCTTGCAATGCCGAAGACAATGTGTTTGTCGAACACCTCGCTATTGAAGACTGGTTCGGGAGCTACTGAGGGAGTCCCGGATTAAGGGGTCCTCGGGCGTCCGGCCTGATATCCATGGGCCGGACTGATGGGCCGTAAAGATACGAAGACCGAAGACTATAACCGTGTCCGGATTGGACTTTCCTTGGCGTGGAAGGCAAGCTAGGCGATCAACTAGGAAGATTCCTTCTTATGTAACCGACTCCATGTAACCCTAGATCTCTTCGGTGTCTATATAAACCGGAGAGCATAGTCCGGATAGGACACATTCATTACCATATACTCATAGGCTAGGCTTCTAGGGTTTAGCCATTACGATCTCATGGTAGATCAACTCTTGTAATACTCATATTCATCAAGATCAATCAAGTAGGAAGTAGGGTATTACCTCCATAGAGATGGCCCGAACCTGGGTAAACATCATGTCCCCCGTCTCCTGTTACCATCGATCCTAGACGCACAGTTCGGGACCCCCTACCCGAGATTCACCGGTTTTGACACCGACAACTGCGACCAGAACAATTTCTCTGTGGAGCTCCCTTCATTGGCTCGAAAGAACTCCGCGGCGTCGGACACACTACGCGGTAGATCTGCATAGGCTCCTGGAGAACTCCGAATCCGGGTTAGTAAGAAATACTTCTTCCTCATATACTTGCTTTGCATACTAAATGCCTTACCCGCCGCAATCTTCCTGGCCTCCTGGATCTCTTGGAGGGCGCCCTGGGCCTCATTCTGGGCCGTCTCCGCGCTTTGACGAGCCTTGGCGAGTTCAGTATCTCGAACCGACGCGTCGCACTCCAAGGTCTCGCACTTCCTCACCGCGTCCTGGAGCTCTTGTTGAACCTCGCTGACCCGCGCCTTAAGCTTCTTACGGGCGGCCTGCTCCTTGACAGCCTTCCCCTCGGCTTCGGTCAGGGCCTCGACCTCGGTCGTTGCTCCTATACATATCATGACACTTCGGTCAATATATATCATCTTACTCTTTTCGAGTATTTCCCGGGTTATTACATACCTTGATTCTCCTGGAGCTGCCTCTTCACCTGGCCAAGCTCCTCCCCGGACTGCTCCAGCCTCCGCTTTAGTTCGGAGACTTCGGCAGCATGTGAGGCCGCGGCCAGCAGCGACGCCTGCATATTCATTCCCGACAAATTTAGTTAGTTTCCTACAATAAAGGATTGATCCTATGTCTGGTTTTTTCTTTCCGAAACACCGGACAGTGTCTCAGGGGCTACTGTCTATATTGGGATTTTCTCTTTTTGACGCTTACCTCAAAACCTATCATCAGGCTGCTGCAGGCTTCGGTTAGTCCGCTCTTGGCGGACTGAACCCTTTCAATCACCGTGCCCATAAGAACACGGTGCTCATCCACAATGGAAGCGCCTTGCAGCGCTTCCATCAGATTATCTGGTGCCCCTAGTTGGACAGGGGTCACCGTGGGAATAGGCATACCCCCTTCTTTCGAAGGAGGTTGCGTGCCGGATTCCGGAGCCGTATCGGTCTCCGGAATCAAGTCCGGTTGAGGGCCAAACTGAGTACAGCCCTCCTCCCTAGTCTCTAGGGGGATTGGTTCCCCCTGGTGTTCAGCGACGGGGGCTTCGCCTTCGGGCGCCTCTTGAGCCTCCCCTCGGCCTGGGAAGGTCCATTGGGAGAGCACTTCATCGTATCCTTTGGCCTTGGGAGAGTAAGCGGCCGGCGGTGTCTCGCTGGCCATCTCCTTTGAGTCCAACGAACCTCTTGATGAGGATCGCTGGGAGCTGTCATGGGCCGGACTACAATAGCATAATTAATCATGTCAATACATTGAAGAGGAGAGGCTGGACATATGGGTATGCGGGAATCATAGCACTTACGATGCACCTGGAGGCTTAGTGAGGGGGTGTCGCTCCGGACTGCTGCCGACGTCCCACGCGGAGTTATCCGCGAAGGAGCCCTTCCCTTTCTTGGACGTCCCCGCCACCAGGTTCGCGAAGGCCGCCCTCTTCTTCCTTCCCTCATCAGGGGGAGGCTTGTTCTCCTCCTCCTCCTCCTCATCGTCGTCATATTCGGCGGCGGAGGAGCGGGTCTTGTCTTCGGACGTCGCGTCCGAAGTGCCCTTGCGACGGGGGCCACTCCGGACCCCTTTGGCCTTCCCCTTGGCCTTCTTCACCGGCGCCGTATAGGGCGCCGGCACCAGCATCTTCGCTAAACGCGGAATGACTGGTTCTTCAGGTAGCGGAGCCGGACAATGGATCCGCTTCGCCCTCTCCATCCATTCCTGAAGAAGAAATGACAGCAAAAGTTCAGATATCCTCCTTGAAGCGGACAAGTAGAGGACGTGTTGGAAACTCACCTCACTGGCGGGGTGGTTAATGTCGTGCCCACGATCCGAATCCGTGGCTCGCGGTGTCTCGTTGCCCTTAAAGAGCAACTTCCAGGCATCTTTGTGAGTAGTCTCGAAGAGCCTCTTCAGGGTTTGGTGCTTCTTCGGATTGAACTTCCATAGCGGGAGGCTTCGGCTTTGCCACGGGAGAATCCGGCGAACTAGCATCACCTGGATTATATCGACAAGTTTGACATCCTTGTCCACCATGCTTTGAACGTGTGTCACAGCGCTATCAGCTCGTCTGGCGAGCACCAGTTCGGGCTCTTCTCGACCCAGGAGGTGAGCCGCATTGGAGCACCGGAGTTGAACTCGGCAGCTGCGGCCCAGTTGGCACCACGGGGTTCTATGATGTAGAACCATTATTTCTGCCATTCCTTGACAGTCTCCACGAAAGTGCCTTTCGGCCAGGAGACATTGGACAGCTTACTCACCATGGCTCCTCCGCACTCCGCGTGTTGGCCATCCACCACCTTCGGCTTCACGTTGAAGATTTTGAGCCACAGCCCGAAGTGGTGTTGGATGCAGAGGAAGGCCTCACACACGATGATGAACGCCGAGATGTTGAGGAAGGAGTTCGGGGACAGATCATGGAAGTCTATCCCGTAATAGTACAGCAGCCCAGGGATGAAAGGGTGGGGTGGAAACCCTAGCCCGCGGAAGAAATGAGGGATGAATACCACCCTCTCTTTGGGCTTCGGCGTGGGGACGACTTGTCCCTGGGCCGGCAGACGATGGGCGATTTCCTTCGCCAAGTACCCGGCCGCCCGAAGCTCAGTAATGTCCTTCACCTTGACGGAGGAGACCATCCACTTGCCTTGACCTCCGGATCCAGACATGGTTGAGTGCTAGCTTGAGTGGGAAGAAGATGAGATCTTGGGTGTTGGAGCTCAAGATTGGAAGGGCGGAGGAAGAGAGAAGGCGTGGGAGAAGAAGGGGGAACCCTTATCCCCTTACAAAGGCAGTGAATATTGAACGCCTCCCCACTCGCCTCAAAACTCGCCTATTCCCAAGGACTGTGTAAATGGTACGGTTGGGTTACCCATGCCCGTATTGATGAGAATCTCGCAATAAGGGGACACAATCTCTGCTTTGACAAGACGTGCCAATGGCAACCGCGTCTCGAAACATGGAGCGGCAGACAAAAAACAGTTCAAAATTATGACCGGACAGATATGATGTCATGTTACAAAAAGTTGCCAGCGGATTGGACTCGTGTAAAATTATATTCTCTCTGCGGCTGTGTGTGGTGTGTGTGTTACGGGTCCGGACACGTCGATACGTCCAAAGACTATTCTAGAGTTCGGAAGGAGGAACCCGCCTTGCAATGCCGAAGACAGATCTACGCGCCAGATACCTTGTCATTGAAGCCAGGTTCAGGGGCTACTGAGGGAGTCCTGGACTAACGGGTCCTCAGGCGTCCGGCCTGTTAGCCATGGGCCGGACTGATGGGCTGTGGAGATACGTAGACCGAAGACTGCACCCATGTCCGGATGGGACTCTCCTTGGTGTGGAAGGCAAGCTTGGCGATCAAATTTGTAGATTCCTTTCTTTATAACCGACCTTGTGTAACCCTAGATCCTCCTGGTATCTATATAAACCAGAGGACTTAGTCCGGAGGAGGATATACTCATTACCATAGTCATACAGGCTAGGCTTTTAGGGTTTAGCCATCTCGATCTTGTGGTAGATCAACTCTTGTAATACTCATATTCATCAAGATCAATCAAGCAGGAAGTAGGGTATTACCTCCATAGAGAGGGCCCGAACCTAGGTAAACATCGTGTCCCCTGTCTCCTGTTACCATCGACCTTAGACGCACAGTTCGGGACCCCCTACCCGAGATCCGCCGGTTTTGACACCGACAAAGGTGGCACCCGTGGGAATACCGTGCGTGAGGCCGCAAAGTGATATGATGTGTTACATGCTAGATCGGTGTGACTTACGATCGGGGTCCTGACAATCGCCCTGTCCAAGCCCCCCTCTTCGGGATCCCTCGTTAAGCCAATCTAGGTAATATCTCTTCTTGATGATCTTTTTGGCGATCTTGATCGTGTTTTTTCATCTAACATGCAGTACTAGTACTAGTAGTACAACTTTCTGGGTGATCTTGCATGTGATTTTTGTGTGCCAAATGATGGTTCTAAATGGCTCTTTTGACCAAAACATGCGAGAGGTTGACATACATATGATTTTTGCACATAACACTGATTTATTATATATTACTTTCAACTACTTTATGAATATCAATGCTAGCTGTAGGAAATGTAAGATTTTAGCTCTCATGCCTTGAAAGAGAGTATAGTAGCCTCAGTAACTTGTGTTATGGATATTGCAAGTAATCCTCTGTTCACAAATATAAGATGTTCTAACTTTTTGTGTATCTCATGTAGACATGTTCTAGTGTCTTTGTTCACTCATTTCTGTGTGTATATGTAGTCTTATATGGAGTAAAATATCAAAAATCATCTTATATTTCTGAACGGAGGTAGTAATCAAATATTTGGTTTCTGTTTGAATTAGAATCAGGTCCACGGTGGATATGAAGTTCTCAAAGTCATGCCGTGTGAACTAGAAGACCTGAGGATGTGTTCTACTACTAAACTATCCAACTGATGTGTCCTTGTCGCCACGTGTCGTGAACAAGTGTTTTCCTGTAGCATTATTGTCAGGTGTGTTCTCGAGGGTGTACTTCACCACAACAATTTCCTAGCTATGCCTTCGATTACGAAGGGTGTGGTTCTTGTAAAGCTTCCCGACAAATCTAATGCGGATTGTCTTTATCGTCATGTTTATGAGTGGAAAGACCACTTAGTTAGGTTCTCCAAGGTTGATGAGATGGCGAAGGTGCCGGTAGACATCTCTCACGAAGTCCATGGCCTAGTCAATTATGTGGGGTACATCCCCCGGTGGCAAGAAATAGTCTGCAGAGTTTAATTAGTGTACCTTTGCTTGTCTGTAGTAAATAATATTGTTCAGTACTTGATTTGTGTGTGTCAACCTTGTATTGTTTAGTACTGCCACTTTTGTTGTGTGGTGAGTCCTGAGAACAGTCGTGTTAATGTGTGTCCACTCAATTCAGTCTGTATATTTTGAAGTATCCAGATCATCTTTTTTGTGAGCATGGTTTATCAATTATGGTTAGACTCCAATATATGTATGCATTACAGGGTTTATCGCACCCACCAGGATTTCTAATCCCATGGATGTTCGCTCCATACGAGTTGTCACGGCCTTTGGACTATCCTGCTTGTGGGAGTAAGTGGGGGCCCTGCATGCAACCCGTAATTGGACGATCAACCTTCAGTTTAGAACTTGAACATAGTGATATCCTGGTAAGGATTCACTCATGTCACATCAAGTAAATCTTATTGATTTACTGTCATGTTTTCTTACTTTTGCTGCAATTTTATGATGCAGGTTTTGCCATATCACATTCGTTACAGAATAAACTATTTGGTTTGCTCTATGATGGTTATTTTAGCAGGTTTCACTTCTTATGACGTCTCAGTAACAAAGGCACTGTCCATCACATATATTATTGGACACAATTGGATCAGCCTGTTGTCTAAGTATAATCTGAAGCCCTATGATGAACTGCAGTTTGTTTTAACAAACACGCCACAATTAGTCCTTCTCGCGTTTAAAAGAAGTGAAGAAAAAGACTAGATCTAGGTCACAGAGCCTACCGAAGTTAGAAAGCTGAAGTATGAAATCATAGCAGACCAGAGATGATCGTTGTTGTCGCGCACATCAGTAGCACCTTCAGCATCGGATCGAGCACCAGCACCTGCTCCGACGGCACTGGATCTAGCACTGAAAGCGGCAGCGGCTCAGTCTGATCCACCAGAGGATTGGGCACCGAATGCGTCAGCGGATCAGGCTGATCTACCTGAGGATCGGGCACTGACACGGGCACCTGCTCCAACACCGGCACCAGCTCCACAAGGAGCACCATCTCCGGCAGCAGCCACACTACCAGTCGCACCGGCACGGGCACCAGCAACGGCTCTGGCACCTGCACCAACACTTGAAGTTTCACTTGCATCTGCTCCAGCCTGTGCAGTGGCAACGGAACCAGCACTTGCACCGGCAACAGACTGGGCTGCAGTTCGCACTGCATATACCAAAGTCCTTACAAGAACCGACATCTCCAACTTCTTGGTCAGCGTTGGCAGCCCAAGTGCTTCGTTCTTCTTTCTTTCCATGTTGTTTCACATGATTCACTATGTTGATCTAACTGTTTGTGTATGTCTTCTTGTTTGCAAACAGAGAATTCCTAGGGCAACGAGGGAGTTGTTCAAAAATCTGGGCGACCGTGGCCAAGTTTCTCTTACCATGCGCGGCCTTGGTGTGAATGAACCTGCTCAATATACTGTAAGTACAAAGGATGGTTGCATGATGATTGATGCTAAAGGATGGTCAAGGTTCAAAACTCTATCAAATCTTGTTGTTGGGGATGATGTCAAAATTGAACTTTCTCGGTAAGGAGATCTAGTCCTAATCAACTTTGAAATTCTTCAGTAGCTGCACACAACTGACGAACTGATCTATCCTCCAGAGCTTTTGATGTAATAATATGGCATGGTGAAACAAGTTTCCTGTGTGTATAAGTAGTACAACAGTATTATTTATCACGTAGGATATCGTGAAAGAATTGCAACTCCGATTGGTGGTTAGGAACTGTCGTTTGATTTCATTCTAACAGCTGTCGTGCTTTATTTAATTTTTGTATTCGCCTTGCGACAGCATCTAAAACCAGCGCCATACTGATTGCTTGCAATATTTACCGGGTGAAGTGCACTGAGTTAGAACACATGGGCCCCCAAACATGCAGGCCCACCGGCTTGTGGCCCAAGAGCAGACCCGTCAGCCTATCTGAGTATTTTATTCTCATCTGAACCCCATATTATGTTATATATTCCCCTTGATTTTTCTTATGTATAAATTTGTGATATAAAAGATTTTTATATTTCTTTACAGAGGGAGTATCTCTCTATCAAAAATATATTTATGTGTAACTAGTTACTCCTGCCTTTCTACTTCTTTTCGCTGATATGCGGGCATCCAGCAACGGGTCCACGTGCCATGCACCAAATTAGAGTGCACAACTGCACGGTAGACTCACCTCGGTCGTAGCGCGTAGTAATGCCCAATGAGTCGTCAAATCATAAAAACCCCACCTTTCCAGCGGTAGCACTAAGCTGGACGGACGAAGCAGCAATATTTCGCTGGGCTTGAATCCCCTTCTCCCTCGTCTACTTGTTCAGAGAAAACCTCCTCTCGGCGATCGCTTAGGTTTTTCTCATGGAGAACCAGGTACGAATTCTTCATCCATCCCCGATAAATCCTAGTCCCTTGGTCGCCGGTAATCCTAGGATGGCAGCCGCCGCCGTTGATGCATTTTTCTTCCTACTGAATCTATTGTGTTTCATTTGCGGTGCCCAAAGTGCAAGGACCCTACAGGTTTCTGCGCCCTCAACGAGACGCCACACTTGTTCCTTCTCATCCTAACACAGGATTTTAAAACGCGCACAGTATGTTCCTACAATCCACTTTTCTATCTGGGAGGGTTGGGGTTTTTGAACATGTCAACTAATTTGGAAATTTGGATTGCTATATTCGGATAAAAGGTACTAGTACCATGGTCAACACTGACGTGAAAGAGGAAATTATTTCTAGATTTGGATAGCAAATAAATTGTGTTCTCATATTATTTTTCCTGCAGTGCATCCCTTGGTCTGCCAGAACACATGTACTCAAGATGGTCGGCCTTGCCATAACTGAATACACCAGTTTAATGGTCACATTGAATACACGCCATGGATATAAGTTCCTAGTTGGGTTCATGAACCAAGAAGATCGCTGCTTTTTTTATGGCCGAACTTGGATAAACTTTCTCAAGTGTTACGGATTGAAAGTTGGCACACGAATGTTGATGGAAATAGCAGAATCTAGTCTCATCTTCACTGTGACCTTCCACCCCGACGTCGTTCCAGTAGTTCATCCATGTTAGTTTTGTATCTGGTTCTTGCATGTTGCCTCGATTACTTCTTAATCCACATATTTTGTCTAACTAATCACAGTTTGACTTTAGAAGTAGCCACAATTTGTGATTCCCTTCTCTCACGAAGATGCTACTTCTAACTAATATTTCTTATAATTGGTGGCACGTGTAGGTTATTACAAAGTTCAGGACACTACTCATTTGTTATTTGATAAGAACTCTACTGTTATTGACGGCACTGAAGTTGACTGGGACGACATCCACCAGCTCCTACACTTTATTGATCGTCTTGAGGTCCTTGTGGGGCGTTTCAATGGTGCAAGGCCACGTGGGATATGTGTGCCACTGGTCCACACGTTGAACAGGTCCAACTGTGTAAAGAAACTTATGGTACGAGCTGCTTTCTATTATATATGTTGTTCATAAACTCTTGCTTATACACAGTTTTACAGTTGTCATCTTAAAACAGAAACTGTCCAGTTTTATTGTTCCTATACAGATGCCTGGCCATGGTCGGGTCAGACTTGCGTGGTCACAACATGATGTTTATGTCGACCTACTCCATTTCCCTTGGAGGTGAAAAGATACTTATTCATGGGTGGTCTCAAATAATGAAGGCCCGTCCATCTTGGAGAATAGTACAAAAGGTTATGCCCATGCTTTTCCATGGTGAATATCTTGTTTATTGACCACATTGCGAGATGAAGCCGCTTTCAGAAGGTTGTGGATGCACGGGGTGGTGCCTGGGCCTTGTCCTGGGGCTTGGTAGCCTCAACCTTGGTTAATTGTAGGCAAAGTAGCACTGTTCGAGGTGTGCTTTGTGCGGTTGAACCTGTATAGGTACTCATACTGCTTTCAGCTATGGTTGTTAAGTGCCCCTGCTGGTTTCAGTTAAGGTTGTTAAGTACTCCTGCTACTTTTACAATCGGTCGTGTTTCTTCAGTCTCGTCTTCCTCCAGCCGCCAAAACCAAACCAGCGCCGGCGGGGCCGCCTGCCCCCGCCTCCCATGCCTGGCTACGCCTCAGCGCATGCATCGCCGCCCCACCGTCTCATAAATTGTTAACGCTGACGTCAGCCCCACCCCACACCCGAACCAGTCAACCTTTGTACTCCCCTTCGCCCGTGACTTCACCACCGCATCTTCCCCGGTTCCTGTTTGTTCCCATCGAGGCCTCGTTGTTGTCCTCTGTGAGCTTTGGTGCGCTCGTTGCGGTGCCGCCCTCTCGCGTTGTCAACATGGTCAACAAACCAGAGGAATCGGGAGAGGACTATACATGGAGAGGATGAAAGTAGGGACCCACCATGTCCATGGTCGTACGCAAGCAAGTTCTTCATTTTTTTCTTATATACTCCATTGTCAGCGTATAGAAAAAGTAAATGATTCCTCCTAGTGGTTTGCTGACATCTAGGACCCACGACATTGTCAGCGTATAGTCAATAGACAAGAGAACAGCACAAGAGCGGCTCACACCTGGGACGTAGTTGTTCGAGCAGTTTTTTTTTGTTATTGTTGAGACGGAGCAAGGTTTCAACTGGGTTGTGGCCCGTCTAGCCCAAGCTTCTATTTTACGTTCACCACATGACCAGCCTAGCTATTTTTTCTTTGTGAAAATGGTTAGCCCAGTTTATTTTTTCTGAAGAATACCCAATCCAAGCATACCCAACCCAGGCCTACTTATTTTTCTCCACCCTGCGGGGTTGCAACTCTTTCAAGACTGCTACAAATCTTAAAAGTAATATAAAATGGGCTGTAAATATAAAAACACACGACAAATTGGCAATTACTTTCAAATTTCTGGATTTTTCACATTTTTCATATTCCAATTTCATTGGGATTTAACCTAATTTAAATATATCTTCAAAGTACTTTAGATCTGGCTCGACATTTCGGTATTAAAAATAGTTTGGACCCCACCAAAATATGCAAAATTTTGTTTAAATTTTTAACCCTGGCCCTGGCCAACAAAAAGAAAATTGACTGCAATAAATTGCATAAGAAGTTGCAAATGAGCTGTAAATTATTAAAAAATAGATGGGCTGACTTGTGGGCCTATTAAGTTGATCAGTATGCAAGATTTTTTTTACTTATTATATACGTCAACAAATGATTCTAGCGTAAGTGACCGTTGGATGTCAATCCAATGGCCGCCGTGCTTCTTCAATCCCTGATCTTCTTCATCCAGCCGCCAAATCCAGCGTCGGCGGGACCGCCTGCTCCCGCCTCCCGTGGCCGGCTGTGCTACCGTGCAGACCTCACCGCCCCCTACAACTCCCACCACTGGCCAGGCCATCCCTCTACTCACCCACATCCCTCCATTGTTGTGGCTTCGCCGCCTCCGGGTCATTCCCTTCCTTGGTCTCGCCATCGTCCCCCGTGTTGGTGTTCTCGGCACGGCGTGGTCAACGTTGTCAACAAACGACAACATCGGAAGAGGGATGTACGTCGAGAGGCTAACAGTTAGGACCCACATGGTCCATGGCCGCACACAAGCAAGTACATCCTTATTACGCCAAAAAATGAATCCTCCCGATGACAGCTGGGACCCGCCAGCTATATCTTCGCACGGAAGGAAGTGCCTCCTTATTAAGTGAAAAATAACGGTTGCTCCCCATGATAGCTGGAGCCCACCAGATTTGGAGGCTGACTTGTGGCCCTACTGAGTTGATGCGTACACAGGGCTTTGTCAACTTAGTCAACAAACGATTCTATCACCAGTGACCGTTGGATTATTAACATCCAACGGTCGTCCTGCTTCTTCAACCTCTAATTTTCTTGCTTCAGCCGTCCAAGCTACCGCATGCTCATGCCTCCTGTGGTCGGTTGTGCTGCTGCGTAGGCCTCACCGCCCCCTACTACTCCCACCACTGGCCAGGCCATCCCTCTACTCACCCACACGCCCTGTTATTCTACGGCGACGGTAGCCTCACACCGCAGTCGAACTAGTCAACCCTCGTACTACCCTCCACGTGTTCCTAGGCTCCACGTCATTCCCTGCCTCATCGTTGTCCACTGCTTGGGTGTTGTCCGTGCGGCATGGTCAACGTGGTCAACGAACGACAACCATCGGAAGAGGACTGTATGCGGTGAGGCTGACAACTGGACCCACCAGCTACATCTTCGCACGCAAGGAAGTGCCTCCTTATTACGCGCAAAAAAATGAATCCTCCCCCTGATAGCTCGGACCCACCATCAATATCTTCGCATGCAAGGAAGTGCCTCCTTATCCTCCCTGACAGCCGAGACCCACCTGGTCGAAGCGTACGTAGCGTTGTCATTCTGGTCGCAAACGTGTACGTACATACTGGTCCATCGGTCTTTCAGCCATGATGAACCATGGCCCAGTAAGGAGCCGTAGCTGTTCAGACGGTCTTATCTAAATCGTGTACACATACGACAGCCACGCTGCAAAAATGACGGCCATGTACGTACATACGGGCGTGGTCTCGAACGCGCACAGTGATGGCATCATGTTCATCGGACACCTAACCGGCTGGGTCGGAATGGAGAAACAGCGTCATGTTCATCGGGAGGCAACAGACTGGGTCGGAATGCGTCTTGTTCAACGGGAGCCAACCGGCTTGGAAGGAATAGCCAAAACGGGGTCTGGCGTACCGCAGTACGGAGGAAACGGCCTTCTGTTCGATCGGCTATGGTCGAAACGGGATCATGTTCATCGGGAGGGGTCTGGCGTACCGCAAAACGGAGGAAACGAACTTCTGTTCGAGCTCCTACGGTCGAAACGGGCTCCTATTCATCGGGAGGGGTGTGGCGTACCGCAAAACGGGACTCCATGGGCTATTGTTCATCCACCGTCTACTGCCTCGCTCCAGCCTCCACGGGCTACTGTTCATCCACCGTCAACTTCCTCCAGCCTCCTCCTGGTACTGTTCATCCACCGCGTCTTCCTCCTACCTCCACCAGCTACTGTTCAACCAGCCTTCCACGGGGTCCTGTTCATACACCCCTAACCGGCTCGGGTGTTGCGGCCTCCTCAGGGTCCTGTTCATCCAGCGATAACGGCCTACTACCACGAGGTCTTGTTCATCCAACTGTGATAGCCTGGCTTATTAGGGATGATAGACTACTCATATCAATAAGGAATTCCTTCTTTTCCGGAAGCCCATTCGGATAGAACTCCAAAGTTAAGCGTGCTCAGCTTGAGGTAATTTCAGGATGGGTGACCGACCAGGAAGTTGCTCCCGGGTGCGCACGAGTGAGGACAAAGTGCGCAGAAAAGACTAGTATTAATCTGTGGGGCCAGTCTAGATCCTACCAGGAGTAACGACCACCGGCGGGTGTGTCCGGGGCATAGCAAGTTGGTATCAGAGCCGACCCTCGCGGTTACACGGATGTTTGCGGATAGGTGTGCGGTCATGTTGTTCATGACGTTTGTGACCCGTCGTGGCACATGGCATGGCACATGTACCGAACTGGATGCACAGACGTATGTGCCAAGAGGGAGCGTTCATGTGGCCCGACGAGGACATCGGTTCCTCTGAGTGGGGGTGTATGTGATAGCCTGGCTTATTAGGGATGATAGACTACTCATATCAATAAGGAATTCCTTCTTTTCCGGAAGCCCATTCGGATAGAACTCCAAAGTTAAGCGTGCTCAGCTTGGTGTAATTTCAGGATGGGTGACCGACCGGGAAGTTGCTCCCGGGTGCGCACGAGTGAGGACAAAGTGCGCAGAAAAGACTAGTATTGATCTGTGGGGCCAGTCTAGATCCTGCCAGGAGTAACGACCACCGGCGGGTGTGTCCGGGGCGTTACACCAACCCCCATCGGGAACTGGTCATCCAACCACAACCAACCGGCTAGACTCACCATGTCTTGACTCGTTCAACCAACCCCCAACAGTCACTGTTCATCGGGAGGCAGGTTTGATCGGCTTCAGTAAGCAGCAGCAGCGATCGATCACTAGGATTCAGTTAGCATCAATAGCGAAGGAATCGCTCAGGTTCATTCAGCAACAAAGGAATCGCTCGAGTTCAGTTAACAGCAAGGGGTCGATCGCTCAAGTTCAGTAACGTAGCTAGTGCAATCGCTCGGGTTCAGTTAGAGCCCAATGCCTCGCACACACGCACGTATGTATACGAGAGAAATGCGCAAACCTCTGTGCATCGCTCAACCCCGACCACCCATCATAACCGGGAACTCCCTGAAATTTTCCTCGCCCTCGCTTCTACCATGATTTTTTCTGTCATGGACGGCCCAAAGAATGTCATGTAGGTGCGTCCTTGTCCGGCCCAGCACGAAAAGCCCATTTTCTGTCATGATTTTTTGTCATAGAAGTAGGAGCCCACCACATCTATGATGATACGTGTTTTTGTCACAATTATCGTCATAGAAGTTTCATAACCATGACACACACAAAATTCGTTCGGGCCAAAATGTCACGGATGTGCCTTTTTTTGTGATGAAGTCTCCCTTCGAGGTGGTTTACAGCTCCATCGCGTTGTCCCCATTGGACATCCTCCCACTACCGCTGCAAGAACGCACGAACATGGATGTGATTGCCCGTCCCACATACATGAAGAAGATGCACGAAAACCCAAGGCTCACCATCAAGTGGCGAGTCGCAAGGCATGCCTCCAAAACAAACAAAACCAAGAAGTCGGTGGTATACGACCCCGAAGATCTCGTATGGATCCATCTACGAAAGGATCGCTTCCCTAATGCATGCAAGTCCAGGCTCTTACCTCGTGCGGAAAGTCCATTCAAGATCTTACAACGCATCAACAAGAACGCCTACAAGATCAACATACCACTCGACAAGTATAATGTGAGTGACACATTCAACATCAACGACTTGGCCCCTTACCATGGTGATGAAGATCATGGTCTGGGAGCGGATCTTTCCCAAGGGGTGGGGGCAATGGTGCGGAGCACAAACGGTCATCCCCATGGATACTACACCAACTCCACAAGCACCAAGAGGACCATTGACAAGAGCTCACGCACAAGCCATTGAAGAGGAGGTTAATCCGCTCCTTAATGATTATCCCTTCCATTCATGTGAGACATGGGTACTACCTAAGGCGGACGTGTTATGCGTGATTAGGTACCAAGAAGATGGCCATGGACAAGATGGCATGGAAGCGGAGTAAGAGAATCAAGAACGAAGGTTGTAGAAAAGCTACAGCCGCCGGATGTCCGATAGGACCACCAGACATCAGGTGCAACGCGGGGAGAACCTCCTAGGAAAACAAGTCGTGGATCAACTCTACAGTGACTGGACATCTAGCGTCCCGAGCCACCGGACATCCGGTCCTTATCGAAAATCTAGCGATGACTATCCAGAACCAAATCGACATAAAATACCATAAGTCTGAAGGCCTCTGGACGACTAGACCCCGACAAGCCGCCAGACATCCAGTCCCTAAGAAGCCACTAAACATCTGGTGACCAACAGAAGTCCGGTACTGCCTGCATGCAACCACTCGAGTTTTGGCCCATGTACCCCTTCTCACCCCCTAGACTATATATATACCCCTTGGACGAATTAGTGTTAGCAAAGTGTACAAGATGAACTAGAGAGAGCTTTGCTCCTTTATCTAGTCCATTGGAGATCAAGACCTCCTATGGAGAAGATCTCATGTGGATTCGAGACCTCCTCCCTTAGGGTTGGAGAAGACTACCCCCTTCAAAGCCTCAATTCCTCCAATGATTTGGAAAGAACTACCTTTTACTTGTTTCCTTTTGTTAATTATGGATCTACGTGCTTGTATGGGATTGTGGAGTTAGTGGATGTGTGACTTTCTCGTCTTTGAGTGTTTCTCTTGTTGATTCTCTTGTGTTCATTCTTCACCACCTTAAAGGGTGAAAGATTGGGAACCCTAGGGTCTCTATCCTACATCAGCAGGCATGTGACGGCGTCATCTGGGAGAACACACAGCGCGGAAGACCCCACACAAGGGCACAAGGCGGTGCAGGTGCATGATGACCTGCTGTTGTTGCCGGTGGGCTATCTGAAAGGCTACAAAATCAACAAATGGAAAAGGAGCAACAATGAGAAAATGGAAGGAAGGGAGTGGCAAAGTGACAGGTATATTTTTTCTTTTAAATTATGTTGTGTACATCACCAATGGAAAGGGAGTGCCTGTGTGAATTTATCCCTCTAGATTTTCAAACAATACACAGTACTCATGTTGTAAATTTAGATTTGACAAGATACTTTGACTCAATGTCTCCGTACAATTGTAATGAGTGTATCCACATGTCACTACCTAAACCGGTGATGAATTGAGACTTCTGTGATCTTCACTTAGTGAGGTACCTCTTGATATTGCACTTCTTTTTACATATGTTTGTATTTGCATTTGCACTTGACTACCTATTTACAGTGATATAAATGCATTGGCATGCATGGGCTTAGACTCTGCTTTTGTGTCAACAAACTCTCCCTACCTTAAATTCTATCTATGCTTCGCCAAATGCATATGAAGATATTCTTTTAGGCCGCAACGGCATTAAGACAATTCACGCCAAATCTACAATTTCACAGCTATATCTCAACCAAACTTCTAGTTTTTCCACAGCTCACATCAGCTTTTTGAAAATTCACAGCCCAACCAAACTCGCCGTTATGTTGTGTATTTGTTGGCTAACCCTGTGCAGCATCGTTGGACTAAACACATCAAGATTAACATCCACGTATCAATAAGATTCAGATGATCTGTGGCATTTTAGCTACAAAAGGAAAAAATACATCAGCAAAAAGCATGTTTACTTTAGAATATCGACCACACTAGAGCTACATTCCTTCTAATCCCAGAGAAGTACAAGCTACACACTAAAATCTACAAATAACACACACTCTCCTTTTTACCAATATGATCGAAAATAATGTAATGGAACATTGATAATATACAAAACTACACCATTATATGTCAATTACATCCGACACTAAAATAAACACAAACCATACCATTGCAGTGCCAACACTTTAAC
Source organism: Triticum aestivum (assembly GCF_018294505.1). Taxonomy (NCBI): domain Eukaryota; kingdom Viridiplantae; phylum Streptophyta; class Magnoliopsida; order Poales; family Poaceae; genus Triticum; species Triticum aestivum. Next base: position 189,895,205 of record NC_057811.1, on the reverse strand, counting down.
ATCGTGTAAATCATCTTTTTAGCTCAACTCCAAATAGTACAGCAATCGGCAAGGTTTCATGCATTTATGTTAACTATGTGACTTATGATAAATATGTGAGTGAACGAACGAACGCCAACTGCTCCGCTAGCTTCGGCTCTCCCTCTCGCGTCGCCCCCCTCGCGGGCGACACGGGGGGCCAACCTCCGCCGCCGGCGACCCTTCCCACGCCCCGTCCTCCCCTCCGCCGCCGCTGGTAGTCGGTGCCGGGCAAAGCCCGTGCGTGCGACGCGGTGGCGGAAGGCCTCACCCCTCTCCCCTAGATCTATGGGTGGCGCGGGCACCCAGATCCGCGGAGGTGCGGCCCCCAATTCGGCCCACGGCGGCACGGCGTCCCGACGGCGGCGGCTATGGTGGTGCCGGTGGGAATCGGCCGGATGCCTAGGGGCGGCGGTGGCCGGGGCGGCGACCCCATGGCTGGGTGGCGGCGCGCCCGTTGGTCGACCGGTTCCAGCTTGTCCCGGATCTGGTGACTACCGGACGGCGCGGGGGTGGCGGCGGCCCGGCGTGGCCGGCGATCTGGACACGGTGGTGCCGGCGGCTCGCTGGTCTGCCGGAGATCCAGGAGTATCATTATCTCCGACTCGATCTGCTTCGGTTCGTGCTAGCTCTGGTACAGGGAGACTGTCGTCATCTCCCGGTGCTGGCTGCATGGATCTGGCGGTAGCGGCTGGATCCTTTTGATCTAGTCTCCGACAGAGAAGGCGGCGGTCCGTGCACAAGAAGCTGGATGGAGTTCTTCGAACAGATCTGGGTGAAAACCTGCTCTTGGCTAGATGCCAAAGCCGGCGATGGCGGCGTTCTTCGACGTCGTTCCCTTCTTGAAGGCATCGCAGTGGAGAAGTTCTAGACTACTATCTGCTACCTGGGGGGAAACCCTAGATCGATAGATCAGAAGACGGCGGAGCGATTGTGTCGTTTCCCCCTTGGGGGCGTCTTTCTTGGAGGTGTACGCGGGCTCGAGGGACCGGTGGACGACGTCTTTGGTGGAGTGGTGCTTCATCATACACATGGATGGTGACAGATCTCGATGGCATGGCGTCCTGGAGATTAAGAGTCTGATGTGCGATGATGGACTCGCGCAGGAGGTCGACGCTGTCTGGCGTCGTGGTGGCATCGGCGGCAGCTAGACCGGGCAAGGTCGATGCAGCAGTACAGCTCTGAAGATGGATTGGTGGCAAGTGGCTGCGGCGGCCTCATACCCGGCAGGCATCCTAGTTGGGGAGCACGCCGGACTGGTGGGTGCCCATACCCAGCAGGCGTCCTGGTTGGGACCTCAGGTCTTAGATGTTAGGTCTGGCTGCGATGTCTGTTTGGTATTAGGCCCAGGCTATCAGCGCTCCTTCATCAATTGGATAGGTGTAGCGACAGTTGTTGCTTAGACGGTGGCTTTAGTCTTACTGTTGTATGACTTTATAAGGTCTTGTGAGAATAATTAATAAAGTGGCTGCATGCATCGCCCAGATGCAGAAGCCGGAGGTCCTCCTCCTTTTCTAAAAAAATTGATAAATATGTGAGTACATGTATGGTGATTTGCACCTTTTTAGCTCGGTTCAAATAGTACAGTCCGACAAGGTTTCATACTCTTATATTACCTCCATCTCAAAAGGCTTGCTTAGATTTATCTAGATACTGATGTATCTAACACAAACATGTCTCGATACATCCATATCTAGACAAATCTAGGAAAGCTTTTTTGGACGGATGGAGTATTAAATATGTGATCACATGCATGGTGATCTGCACCAGATTGCACTTGGGCATGAGAATCGCAATGGGTTTCAACCACCGGAACGTAAGAAGTGGCATCGAAGCAGTCAAAATAATAATCATCCAAGCATCCCATGGTAACCAAAATCATGTACTTTACAGGGGCCTCTTCACAACCCTTGCTTGGTTAGATCCAAGCACATACATTTGACGCTAAAGCCCATCTATGTTTAATAAGACAAGATGACCTGTTACGCCGATGACGCAAGGGGCTAGAGTAAGGCAAGTATTGAAAGAGTGAACATAAATATATTTAGAGGCAGATTGGAACACATGGATTATTCATGATACATAGTGTTCTAAGAAGCTTACGATAGAATATTACAATTTTATTAGAAAGGAAGGTAGATAGGGAGAGATACATCTTATAGGCGTTACGAAGTGATGAACATTAGTCAGTGTGCTTGGTGGATCATCGGCGCTGAAAACTTGTTCCAGCAATTGTTCATAGTGGTTGTGGTTGAATATTTTTATTGTTCATAGTAAAAATTCCTTCAACATCATCATCCAGGCTCTAGTAGTACTTGTTTGTCTGTTGAAGTCCATACTCTGAATGTGTGGTAGTATCAATGAGACAATCAGCAACATATCTTACTTGCGACAATATGATTCAGATCATTGTCTTTGGATGTTGATCCAGCTGTGAAGTTGCTATCTATTTACGGTAAAGTTCCTTTGCTGCCATGTGATCTCTACCAAGACTATGGCACCAGCTATTGCTAAAATAGTCTATTAGGTTGTCCTTTTCTTTCTGTTGATGCTCCAGAGCTTCACACTTCTGCTGGAGCAGCTGCATCATGTCGTAGTTTATGTCCTGGAGCACTTTACTGTGGATGCTTTTCATGTACTTGAGAGCTTTGTTTGCTAGTTGGTCTTCAGCATCTTCTAGTTTGTTGGATACATGGATTGATATTGATTGTCTTGGAAAATTGTTGTCCAGTTGATGCTTGGAGGGATATAAGTGAATGGTTGCGTCAAGACCAATTGCTCTTGCCTTCTATGTTGAGTACGCTGCATCTGGGAGGCCTAACTACTGCATCATAGCATCGACCAATACTTTTGTTGGGATTCATAGGCAGAGATACATCATATAGATGTTCTGGTCATTTAGCTTATGGTGAGAAACATACACGGTGAAGAACATCGGGTAGAGCAATTTCTGCATGTAGCTTATGGTGAGGACCATACGCGGTGATGAACATCGTGTAGAGTCATCGCTGCATGTGCCATCTGTATTAAGAATAACTTCATCGTCTAAGCAGCTCTTCATGGTGGGTGTGTTGAGTGGGCTACCATTGCCAAAAGCTGAAATGCCTTCCATATCATCGTCCATCCCCTAATAGACATAGATGGATATTGATTTTTTGAAAATCCATTGTTTAGTTAGTGCTCAGATGGATAAAACTGAATGGTTGCAAATGAACCATTGTTTAGATAGTCGGTTCGCCCATGGCGCAAAAAGCGAGATCAAACCAAATATTGAAAGCATGCAGGTCAGAGTGATCTGAAGACTGTATTAAAATCTCTTTAGCATAAGGAAATAGATACTTAGATAGTATCTTCAAACATAGTTGTTTATATTGCAGTGCGGATAGCATGATAGCCCCCAAAAAAGTTATGCACACAGCTTATTTACATTGGTCTTAAAAAGCAAGTTGTAGTAGCTATATGGTAGTCATGGTCTTCCAGTTTGTGGTTGATTTTTTTATCTTCTGCCGGTAGATAGGACCAAAACATCAAGTCATTGACATTAGGTAGAGTCATCGTTGTATGTTTGGTCAGTGAAAATCACCTCATCGTCCAAGCAGTTCTTCATGATAGGTGTGCTCAGTGGGCTGTCAATGGCGAAAGTACAAATGTCTTCCATATTAGTGAACTCATCCAGGTGTCGAAAACTTTATTTTGAAAGAGATGGCCACAGGCGAGTGATCGCAGCAGCCTGGTTACCTTTATCCTATATTCAGTCGAGTGATCACAGCTGCCTGGTTATTTTCGTCCTACTAAATACACACAGCCTGACATGCTCACATTGTTCTGGGTGATGGTTATTATTTCATCAATACATATTAGCACTAACTTCCAAGATTGTATATGTTCTCGATCACCATACACCATGGACCGATGCATTTGTATATTTATGTGCATAATTTATAATAATCTTTGCCAATTTGTAGCTTAAATCCAAATCGTGCCTTCAAATAAATTAATCTCAAACACGTCTCTTTTTGAATCAAACCTTTTCACAAACTAAAATTAGCTGATTACTGAGAACTGCAACTAAGATTTAACACAAGAACATGTTCATAGCACGTACTGTTTTATCTTTGATCAAGATATATTAGCACTAACTTCCAAGATTGTATATGTTCTTGATCACCATACACCATGGATCGATGTATTTGTACATATGTGCATATAATTTATAATAATCTTTGCCAATTTGTAGCTTAAATCCAAATTTTTCCTTCTATAAAAGAAAAAAACTGGCAAAGACATATATTTAGGAACGGAGGGAGTACAAATTATAACATAACCTATATAGATGAGCAGGAAAGAATAAAAGTTCAGTAAAGAGGAACCAAATCACTGAATGGGTATATATGTATTGTTATACCCAAAATATTAGCATGAAGTGATGAAAGATCAGTATCAAATCAAGGCTAGATTTGTAAGAACAGAGAGTGCATGTACATTTAATTATGTCTTCCTTCCAATGTTTCCATTTAGTCCTCAAATCCATTTGTGCATCATTGTAACTAAAGCATAGTACCAAATATAAGAAAGCTAGATCTTTTGTTGCATTTGCATGGAATTTTGCAAAACATTGAGCTCAGACCAGACTATAGCAAGAATATTATATGCATTACACATCAAGAAGCTATTGTCGCATCAGCTAAGTTACTCGCTGCTCCAGAGCCCAGCTAAGCAATGCAGCAACTAATCCTACATCAATTTGCAAAAAAATGTCGGCTCGGCGACTGGACATGCAACCAGAAAGTAGTAAACTCACTGGTGAGCAAAAGAACATCGTAGGGCTTTATGGATCATCACCTTGCTACTCATCACACATCATCGTGATTCGATAATTTTTTCCAAACCGTTGTATCATGGAGCTGGCAGATAGCAAGAGCAAACATAAAACTCAGTAAATGAAGAGTGCATTTTTCAGTAAATTGAAACCTAGTGTAGAGAATACCACCATTTCTCTTGTTTTCAAGGTTTACCTGATATATGATATTCCAAGCATATTTATGCAATGTCAAACATGGCAAAACTATTGTAACAGTTATCTATAATTAAACCCATATAGTTGAAAGTAGGTGCTCCATCTATTGTAATAGTTATCTATCATTAAACCCATATAGGTGAAAGTAGGTGTTCCATTACCTCTGTAGTACACAGGTTAACCATTTTTTTGGAACTCCAAGACTAAACAATCCATGATGCTCCTGTACATGTGCAAAGGCAAATTTGAATTTTTGGAACAATCATTTGGTTGTATGGTTTATTTGCACTATAACCCTGTAAAATAAGATCATAATCAGATAGAAAATTGACTACGCCATCACGCTACCTGGTGGCAAAATGTTTCCATCTTAACATACACTATCGACAACCACCTAATAGTATGAAATTGACATCAACCATGAACTAAAAAAGCTCCAGTCAAAGAAAGAGGAAATTCTTAATAAATAAGCAAGCATTCTCAAATCCTTTTTGGTAGATATATTAGAACGATATAATGAGAAATGGCAGCAGATAGTTAGAAGGAAACAATAGTAGATTTGTCAGCAAATAATCTCCAAGCACCTAAAGCTTTAACATGACCAATGTCTTGAGTCTCGGGAATTATCTTCACAAAAAGTGGTGACTACTCTTCCATGGAATAAACCATCTCCATATCACACTAACTGAGCTATCAGTGTTGGAATACTTATTCCTCTTCCAGAACACGGCGGGAGACAAACATAATTGTTTTTCCTCTTCCAGAACACACAGGAATGAAGTCAGAGAATATGCCACACTATCGTGGAAGCATTTATGGCTTGAGTATGTGCAGTATATCACCATACTAATTCTACCATAGAAAACACTGCCTTCCCATGGGCATGCCTAATACATCAGCCCACTCATGTTCCTCACTTGAAACCAGCCAAATCAAAGCTAGTACATACCAAAATCACAAATACTCCCTCCGTCCCATAATATAAGAGCGTTTTTTACACTACACTAGTGTCAAAAACGCTCTTATATTATGGGACGGAGGGAGTAGTAATTATGTGGCAGGCACTGAACTAAGTGAGATATGTGAAATATATGTCACCAGTAAAACATACCAAAAAATAAAATCAAAATAAGCACTTGCATAAGTGTCATTAGTGATACACGTGGCCAACAAAACATTGAAAACTGTGAAACTCAAATGCTGAAAGATATGTGATACACATGACCAAACCACAAATATTTAAACATGCAAAACTGAAGTAGGCACAACAAAGAGTGAGTAGTGTGAAATACACATGTTCAGTGTAGCAGCCAGAGAACCTGAAACTGAAGTGAGATAGATGATATATATGCAAGCAGGAAAATAAATCAAGAAGCAAAACTGAAACAGAAAGATTGGGAGTAATAGGGTATTCGGGTGGGCAAGCACAAACCTTGGTAAGTAGAGCAGCAGACGAAAAGTACTCAGCAGACAAGGCTACGAGAGCACGGAAAGCAACCTACAATCCAGTTGAGCGAAGAACCTACCAGCATGTTATAGACAAAATCAGTGGGCTACAATGGAAAAAAAAATGATCCATGAGAAAATGCATAAAAACAACAAGCAGGTAACCCATAGAACAAGCATGTCTACTGCCATCATCCATATAATTAGGCAGGAGCAACCATTGGGTGGCGCATACATTAACAATGAGCAGGCGGTATTATTAAGACAGGCTTAATACATGAATGTTCCACAAGACCAGCGTATCATATGTTTTTTTTCTTTATAAATTTTGAGCAAACAGATAATGAAGTTATTTTCTGATGGAAACAAATACTATGCATGGTGTTAGTATGATAGAAGGTAATAAAATAAAGTTTCAATAAGATGACAATGTCTAAAAATAATTAGCAAAAATGGATAATCCACCCTATATTGAATCATCTCTAACTAAATGCTCAACAAGTACCAAAAAAATCATTCGCTAACCACTGTAGTTGCAAAATCAATTTTTCATCAAACTTCAGAACTAACGAAACTGCCAGTGAGTACGAAGAGTTCCATAGCTAACGAATATAAGCATATAATTAGTTGCACGAACACACAAAACAAGACTTATAAAGGCATGATTGTGTCTGAAACCAAGATCGACCACACTGGAAAAAAATTCACAAACCTCGCTCACCTCTTAAACCCATCCAAACAAAAGCACAAATAAATCAATCACAAGAAGAGATCTATTTACCTTTTCAATCCATCGGGACCTGCCCAACCTATGTACTATAGACCCTCATCACAAGGACTTATGACGTGTAAAATATTGTCGTGCATAGCTGCAAAAACAAAGAATTCTGCTTGTCAGCGGCCATTTAACACATCCAAAAAAAAGTATGAACCATGATCTTGGGGACGCTGGAGGGGTCTCACACAACTCGATTAGCTCGGCCTCATAGCTGCAGCCACCCACCAGAACCATCACAACCCCACACCTGATAAATTGTTCGCCTTAAACATGCATTTACATCAGTATACATGGGGGGATTAGCTGAGGTAGTTTGATATGAAGTTTGTTCGACCAATTCAACCACTCCAGAAATTACTGAAACACTGGACCGCTAATCCTTCCCTAATTTTACCTTCTCAGTTGTTTGATTTGGTTCCCACAGTTTGTTATTTTCCCTCTGGTGAGTTCTACGCCATCCTCACATGATTCATCAGCAGCCACCTAGAAACAATCTGCAGAAAAACAAAATAAAATTGAATTCAATGTAGCCAGTAATGATGCACTATATGTGTTATGACCGGGCAGACTTATGCCCGTAGGAGGCCCACCGGGCAGGTTTAGTTAGGGGCTTGGCCCACAAGTTATCTTATTTTTAGCATCGTGGTTATATATACTAGCTGTAAAACTATTTTAAGATCAAGCAATAAGAGTAACTAGTTTGATGCCCGTGCGTTGCCACGGAATAATACAAACACATGGATGGTACAATTATTGTAGAGTGTTTGCAATGGAATAACAAAAACACATGTATCTCCCAGTTGTTCTGATTCAGAATTGTATGTCAAGCATAACGCCATGTGATTTTCATTCATATACCAGCAACAAATGCCAATTATCTCTCCCGCTTCTTTCCTTACACAAGCACCATCTACCTCCCTGCCCCACCTTCCCTCTACCTTCATTTTCTTTGTCTGTCCTAGTTTTAGCATTGTCGTTGCTTTAAAAGTTTATCATCTCACCATACCACCGCTTTAAACCTTTTATTAATGTTAGCAACTCTATGGAACGATCTTCACATATCGTGAGAGATGATGACATGATTTTTTTTCTTATTTACGCATAGTGCAATGCCAATGTTTCTTTCAACACAATATAAAGATAACGCTTTTGTGGCTGCAAGAAACGTACAAAAACATATAGTGTCTATTATTGAGAATATCAAATTAAAGAAATAATTCAACATTCTCCTTGAGTACTTGAATTTTTTGCATAAATGACAACTCAATAGCATATGACTCGGTAGCTTAACATTCAAAGCGACTGCTAATTCAAAAATTCATTGTTTGAGAGGAAATTCTAGAATTGTTGGCAAACCAGCATAACCAATACACCATCGGTTACAAGAATGTTGTCTCCTAGCTTTGTGCAGCATATCATGGAAAATAAGGAAATCAACATAATGGAGAAATGCATGCTAGGTGATTTATCTCAACAGAAAAAATATTGAAGAGCTTTAGCGCCTATACTTGTATGAAGCCACAAACTGGTATTTTAGTAGATAGTATAACTACCAACTCCATCTCTTAGCAGCATATCCTTCTCCATGGTAGGGGACTTCGGGTATATCAGAATTAATTTTCATATGAGATGTGGTAATGCAGCACAACATAGCTTATCAAACAGAAAAATGCTTCATGTAGTAGGACATATATGGTTATTCTATCTACTTCAACTTCCCCTATGATTCAGATCAGAACACTGACAACAGCTAACATGGGATAAACCTGCACAAACTCAAGAAAATGGAAAGAAAAATTGTAAGAAATCAAGGAAAACCAAGTCAAAAAACATGTCAACATTTCCTCCTCAACCAGGTCAGATCTGGAAGTGTATTTCTCGTTCTTGTTGAATAAGAAAGCTAGATACATGTGTATTGCTACGACATAAGAAAATATATTTACCAAATAATCATTTTGTTTCGTGAATACAAACATTACAAGCTTTTGATGTTTTCCCAATGTAACAAGTGATTGTAATGGCTTCTTTCTCGTGTTTCTCTCTTAGCTACAATAGTTAAACCTCATATAAAGACTAACAAACCAAAAAAATTATACCAAACAGAAAGCAGCAGTATTAGTTCTTCCATGGAGCGGTGGCTGGGACTACTTTTGAGCCGTGAAAATTAGTTCCAGCCATTGCTCGGACTAAAGAGAACTACAATGCAAGCCGGTACTGACTACATTAGCAACCAAACTAAGCAGTGAGTTCAGACAATGGCTGGATAAGGCAAGTCACACTGGTAATTTCTTGAGCATGCCATGACAACGATGTGATGATAAAAAAAATGGCTGGGAAAAAACAAATGATGACATTTTAAAGCATTTTAGGCATAAGGTTTTCTAATTAACATGATAGACTGGGAATACCAATTCAACATACTATGTCTACAACGGAAAGGGGTTAACAAATCACCTTCTTTATAAGTAGATTGCATTATATAAAGAAGCAGCATGTCAGCTCGATTAGAAACCCAGGTAACTTGTTTACAACTAACGTGAGTAAAGTGATACAAGTCTGATTATTCTGCTATTAAACAGAAAACTAATTCCTTGCTCTGTTAGAAACTAAAAGGAGAATCAAACTACACTTGGTCTTAGTTAAAATAATCTTATTCATTTCAAATTAGTATTTAGTTATTCCCTAAAACTATTTAAAAATGGACAAATGAGAACACACATGCTAATTACACGTAAACTTTGTATGAATATGTAACATGAAACATTAATTTAGGCTATTAGTAGATGCAACATTAATTTATTAATACTTGGTAGCTGAGTTTAAGTCTCAGTATTATTAAGTCATCATACCTGACTCTAATTTTTTTGATTAACAAAATATCATAATCACAATTTGACAGATTATGATATGTGAACTGAGATCTAGCACATTTAATATATAGCAATAACATCACAATATCCGAAAGTGGCTGACATATTCCTTAGCTTCTCCATGCACTTGCAAAGAAATTTTGCCAACACATCCAGATCATTATGTCACTTGACTGATCAACCATCGAGTAAGTCTAACTCTAGATTCTTTGCTAACAAATTAATTTCACACTCCTTTCTTAAGACTTGTGTGAACAGATCATTAGTCTTAATCAGAACTTCAGAAATGATACAAGAACAACAACATTAAGGGCGAAAATGCACCGCCAGTAAATTGGAACAATACCACCTTATTTTAAAATGTTAGTTATCTTACTGACTACTGACCTATCTTTGTAACAGTGAACTATGCTCAACAACCAATACATACATGGGGGTAACGGGATAAGAAATCAACTGAGGAAATTTATATTTCTAAAATGCTGACAGAAGAAAGCAAGTGCAGCATATTTAAGAAGGGACAATACATGAAAAATTCTTGACCTTAATCTATGATGGAGTAGTGAGTCAGTGAAACGGACTGTTAAAAAACTAAAGAGGGATACAGCCTACATATTCACTTGTTCGTCGAAGCGATTAACAATGCATTTTTTCCGGTCAAATAATACATGGTAAATCCGGACAATGGTAGGCAAACTAAGGAACTGAACATGGATTAACTGGATTAAGTGGACGTGTTGATATGTCCCTGACCGGTCATGCAAAGAATATTTATGATGTATTCCACTTCATCCTGATTAACAAGCTGAAAATACATACCTCGTACAATCCATGTCAGCATGTGGTGGTACCGCTAATTACCCCAGTGAACCACCCCATTCCCAAAGTCATTTCACAGGAACTGCTTGACCTAACACACAAAAAATACATCATAAAAGATGCCAAGGGCGATGGTCACAAACTCACAGTTATTCAAATCTGGGAAAAGATGCATAGATCAAAATGTAAGCACCACCAGATTCTGTAAATCTTCTCATTAAAGCCGCACTACTGCCTTAGTCCCAAAAAAAGTGTAAGTACACCAAGCGCAGATCATGAGGGCATTGGCTGATGGGTTGACCACCAAAAATTCCATGTGCTGACAATAAAACATAAGAAAGAATATGTATGCTCATTACTCCGAGCGATCAATTTGTTGATCCCCAATTTTTTTTGAGGCCCGTGTGAACAAAATGGATCTGAAAAGGAATAAAAAAAGCACATACCTTGGTGGCAGCTGTTGCCTGCTTGCCACCTGCGAAGTGGAGACCAGCAGGTGAGTTGCTCCGCCGTGTACCTGTGTTGGCTTGAGTCCATGTCTGCCGTTGGCCGCCGCTCACGTTCGCCCATCGCACATCTCAAGGTTGCTTAGATTAATCAAACATCACTGACCAACCAATTACCTCTCAGATCAACTATTGGGTAACTGAACTTGACGAAGAAGTAGAACACGACCCGCTAGCCTGACCGCCGAAGCAGAAGCATGTGTGATCATCCGACGCCCCCGTGTCATACCCGCAGCGCCCTCCGGAGGCCTAGCACTCGCCGCACCACCTGGCGTCGGCCTTCCGTCGCACCTAGAACCCCGCCCTGACGGCGTTCCCGGCGGCCAGCATACGGAACAACCAAAATCGAGCAGCACCTGCACACCACTCCCAGGCCCAGTACGTCCTCCGGCACCGACGTACCGTTGGACAGCCTGTAGTACGACCACCCCCGGCAACGCAGACAAAGGCGTCGTACACCAACGACAGCGTCGACCTGGTGCTGCTGCAGTTCACATAGGCTGTAAAGAACCGGTGGTGCGTAGGAGCTCTCCTTCTGCGCCGCCACCAAGCTTGCCAATGGACGAACGTGATCTAGAGTGGTGGAGATAAGAGGGAGGAGTGGAAAGTTTATCGATGGGACTGGCTCCTACCGCCGACGGCAAGGGCCGCGACCGCGGGGCGGACGAGGAGGGGGGAGCCGGAGAAGGTTTTTCTCTGGATCGGAGAGAGAGGCGGCATCTGGAGCGACGGGGTGGGGTGCGGGAGATGAGGAGGGAGACGGGATCGGGAGCGAAGGGTGCGGGAGATGAGGAGGACGGGTGGGTGTGGGACGTGCGTTCGTGGGCAGTGGGTCTCTTTTCATTTTTTTTCTTTTTTTGCTTTTTTTTCGAGCGGGGATGGGAGAAGCGGAGGTGGAGGACAGATCATCCGTGGTGTGGGAAGGTCGGACCATCACGACGTTCAATCCCCTTTATTAGTAGACTAGCAAAAGCCCCGTGCGTTGCAACGGGAGAAAAAAATCCATTCATCGGCAATTTTATTTTATTTTTCCGAACCTGGGCCACAGTATGTCACCAGATAGGCTTCCTTCATTGGACCAATACGGTGGCAAGTAACGAAACCAAATAGCGTACATGAAATTAATTAAAGCGGGACCAAACGAAGCGGGACAAAACCAAGAATATTACCTCCCTTTAATAGTAGGTATAGATATATATTAATAGTAGAGATTTTATTGCCCGGCTCCCAGAGGAGCCGGACCTTAAACCCTAACTGCACCCCTCTCTCTCTCGCCGCCTCCCTCCTTCTCAATCGCGAGTGGCGCCCGTGCGCCGGCCGCCGCGCCCTCGTCTCCGTCAAGCCCCTGCCTTCTCCTACAACCTGAGGAGCAGGACCGGTAGGACCCTGGGTTCTACCAATTTAGTATCCAGAGACTCAGGATCGATCATGTCTTCTCCAAAGCCAACGCCGCCGATGCCGACCACCTCCACCGTGCAGATGACCATCACCACCGACGGGCCCCCAACTCCGCCGGCCCCGGTCACCACCGCTGCAATTCCGCCGGCCCGGGACACCACCGTTGTAATCTCGCCAGCCCCGGTCACTACTGTTGTGTCGTCAGCCGCCGTCTTCACGCTGGAAGAAGTAACCAGCACCTTGCGGGATCCCGTGACGGCCGTCCAGGGCATCCGCCTGTACCGGGTCGGACTGCCCCCGCCGGCTCCGCCTACAGCTACCCACCGCTGCAGTGGCCGTCCCAGGGCGCGCCTGCACTTAGCGGGCCGCCGATGGTGCCGCTCCAGGCGGGGTACCCCAGTGGGCCGCCGCCGCCGCTCCTGCACCTGCAGCCGTGTGACGCCCCCGATTCGACCGTACACTAATCATACACACAAATGTGTACGACCAAGATCGGGGACTCACAGGAAGATATCACAACACAACTCTAGACACAAATAAAATAATACAAGCTTCATATTACAAGCCAGGGGCCTCGAGGGCTCGAATACAAGCTCGATACACAAGAGTCAGCGAAAGCAACAATATCTGAGTACAGACATAAGTTAGACAAAGATGCCTTAAGAAGGCTAGCATAAAAATTAACGATCGAAGAGGAAAGGCCTCCTGCCTGGGACCTCCTAACTACTCCTAGTCGTCGTCGGTCTCCATGTAGTAGTATCCGTCGGCGGTGGCATCTGGCTCCAAGGATCCACCATCTGGTTGCATCAACCGGAAAGAAGAATGAAGGGGAAAAAAGGGTAGCAAAGCAACCGTGAGTACTCATCCAAAGTACTCGCAAGCATCAGATCTATACTAAGTATGCATTGGTATCAAATGGAAGGGCTGTATCTGTGGACTGAACTGCAGAATGCCAGGATAGAGGGGAAGGCCTAGCCTATCGAAGACTAGCATCTTCAAGCAGCTCCAAGCATCTTGCAGCATGTAGAAGAGTAAAGAATAGCAGTTTATAATTAACAAGCATGTTGTAACATTAACGCCCAGAGATCCTTCCTCGACTCCCTGCGAGAAAGCAATCCCGGAGCCACATATCCATCACATATCAAGTATCCATTTCTAGTTGTATAAGATCAGGATACAAGTCTGAACGTCCATTATCGTGGACACGGTATTCGAATATATATCTTCCCTGCAGGGGTGCACCATGTTTTCCAACACGCTCGATCACTCTGGCCGGACACAGTTTTCTGGGTCAATGCCCGGCCTCGGAAGATCAACAAGTCGTAGCCCTACCTAGGCTCAGCAGAGAGGTCCCCGCCGGTCTACATCCTAAGCACTCCGGGGTCTGGGCCCATCGCCCGTAGCACTCCGTGTCGTTGCGTGCAGGGCGGACCTAGGCACCACCTCTGGGTGCCGGCCCAGCCGTGCCGCAATGCTGAACTGGACGTCTGACAAAGCTTCGGCTGATACTGCGACATCGAGGCCCTTAACTATTCTCGCGCGGTGGTTAGTGCGTAGAGGCCAAAAGCCAACTCAGAACAAATACCCAAACCATAGTGTATTATTAGCTTGCGGAGACGAGCAGAGACTCGCGATAATGTGACCCTGTCGCCCCGTCTCGAGGAAATACGGCAAGGGCTAGCCCAGCCCACTCGGGGGCGGCCTGCCTGCCCGGCCGTGCCTCGTAACCATCTTGCGGGTGCTCTCCGGGCCTGCCCGACTTTCCCAAAGGTCTCAAGTAATGTCAAGGTAACCGTGTGTCCAAACATCAAGGGGAAAACCCGAGGAATCACCCCCGGAGGATTCCACTCAATGTAATCATCAAGGTGAACGTAAGAGGGACCACCCTCGAGGTTCACACTTGAGGTGTTGAACGACAGAGCCGTATCGGGAATGGTGAAAGAGGAAATCACCCTCGATGACCACGAACGAATAGCTACACTACAGAATTATCATCAGGAGTGCATTATGAGGGATCACCCTTGGCACTCGATAATAGCTCTGCAGAGTCGAGCAATTAAAGGGTGTGATGTGATGTGAGGTGTCAGGCTCTGGTCATCGATCACGTTGATCGAGTCATCAAAGATGAAGCAGGGGCAACAAGGACAAGGTGGAGGTCACTGATGGATCACTATCCAACCTATACTAAGCAGTTTAGGATAAGCAGGTAGGTAACAATAGCAGGTACAAAAGCAGGCTATGCATCAGAATAGGAGCAATCAATTACAGTAGCAAAATCTAATGCAAGCATGAGGGTATAGAATGGGCGATATCGGGATGATCAAAAAGGGGGGGGCTTGCCTGGAAGCTCCGCTGAAAGGGAACAAGGGTCGTCGTCGACGTAGTCCATCACAGGGGCATCAACAGCGGTCTCGGGGTCTACCGGAGAGAAGAGGGGGAAGAAACAGTAAATATAATGCAAACAGATGCAACACAGATGCATGACGGCGGTAACACGCAGGGCTAGGGGTGTTCTATCGCGGTGCTACACGATACCGGCGAAGGGGGAAAACATCCGGAAAGTTTTCCCGAAGTTAGGCTTTTTCGGCTAGATGAAACGGAGGGGGAAAGTTGCATGTTCTCTATGCTAGGGATGTGTGGCGGAAGAACGAACCGCGTTTTCGGATTCGTCACGAAATTCTGAGCAACTTTCATGTAGAAAACTTTTTCATCCGAGCTACGATTTAATTTCTATTAATTTTCAAAGTTTTATTAATATTCTGAAATTAATTTTAATACGAAAATAAATGCTAAAATGCTAGGCGCACCCAGCACAGTGTACACAAGAGTGTACCCAGTGGCTGGCAGGTGGGCCAGGGGGACCCAGTTGACAAGTCAACGTTTGACTGGTCAACAGGGGTGGGACCCCCTGTCATACACACATCTAACTAATTATAGATTAGGTAGTTATTTAGCAGGTTAAGTTAATTAAGCAAACTCTAATTAAATATATTTTTTAATATATTTTTTACTTTTTTTCAGTGGGTGGCTGGGCCACTATGAGTGGCCCACTCGGGCCTAACGGGGCGGGTTTACTGGGCGTGTGGGTAGGAGTGCCCGTGCACCCGCACGGGGGTAACAGAGGGCGCCGGCGGAGGTCGTGGCCTCGGCGAGGCGCTGGCGAGGGTGGCCGCGGCTACGGGGCGCCGGCCGGAGCGGCGAGGGGCCGGCAGGGCGCGGCGCGGCGGAGGCCACGCGGGGCGCAGCATGGAGGTGAGCCGAGCGGTGTGAGAGCGGGGCGAGGGAAGCCGGAGGCAGGCGGGGCGTCGCACGGTGGAGCGCGGCGGCGCGCGGCAAGGAAGTGGCCTGGCGCGGCGCGGTCATGCGCAGGCAAGCACAGCAGCCACGGGGATGTGGTAGGGGTGGCGAGCGGCTGCGGGACGGGACGAACGAGCGGTGTGGCCGGCCTAGAAGCGACGGCTGTCCGCGAGCAGGCGAACGCGGCTGCAGGGCGAGGCGGGCCGGAGCGCGGCCGCGGATGGCGCCGTACTGCGAACGAAGAGAGGGGGAAAGGGAGAGCATGCTCATGAGGCCATGTAGAGGTGCTAAAGTGAGCTCGGGGAGGCGGTGGTCGACGACGGGGACGATCCGGCGTAGTCGGGAAGGCGGTCCGGCGAGGGGGGCTCCGCGCGGTGGCGGTTGTCGGGCGACGGGAGAGCGCCGGGGCGCAGCGGGATCGAACCCCCGATCCAGCTCGGGTCGAGGGGGGCGGGCGTCGTGCGGGAGGCGACGGGGAGACGGGCGATGGCGTCGGGGCGAGCGGCGGGGTCGGGGCGTGGCCCGATCCAGATCCTGAATCGGGGGGAGGAGAGGAGCGTGGGTGCGTGGGGGAAGTGGGGGTTTGGTGGTTAGGGTTCGGGTGGGAGTGGCCTAATAGGCCAGGGGCAGCGGGTGTGGGCCGGCCGGCTGGGCTGATTGGCCCAGTTGGGCCGGGGGTCTTCTTTTGTTTTTTGTTTTTTTGCTTTCTCCTTTTCTTTTATTCATTTTTGTTGTTTGATTTAAATTTGAATTTTGAAAACGAACGGGATTGAATCATCGCGAGGTTAACAATAGTAAATGCGGTGACGTGGCAACATTAGCATGGGATTACTGTAGCATAACTATCCGGGCGTTACAATTCTCCTCCACTACAAGAAATCTCGTCCCGAGATTTAGGAGGTAGAAGGAAACAAAGCGGGGTATTCATCACGCAGGCGATCCTCGCGTTCCCAGGTGGCTTCGTCTTCAGAGTGATGCGACCACTGGACCTTGAGGAACTTGATCGCCTTCTGACGTGTGTGGCGTTCAGCTTGGTTGAGAATGCGGACTGGATGCTCTTTATAGGAGAGGTCCTGTTGCAACTCAAGCACTTCATGATCCACTGCTGGGATTGGGTCCTTGAAGCAGCGGCGGAGTTGTGACACGTGGAACACATCGTGAACCTGAGAAAGGTTCGACGGAAGCTCCAACTGGTATGCCACTTTTCCATGCCTTTCTAGAATAGTGAAAGGACCAATATAGCGAGGAGCTAGCTTGCCCTTGATCCCGAAGCGGTGTGCACCCTTCATTGGTGTGACTCGAAGGTAAGCCTTTTCGCCAGGTTGATAGACCATGTCTTTATGATGACGGTCATAATTACTCTTTTGACATGACTGAGCAGTCTTGAGATTCTCGCGAATGACGCGGACTTGTTCTTCGGCGTGTTGGATAATATTCGGACCGAAGAGTGGACGTTCCCCAGTTTCTGACCAGTTCAGAGGGGTTCGGCACTTTCGTCCATATAACACTTCGAATGGGGCCATCTTCAGACTAGCTTGATAGCTATTGTTGTAGGAGAACTCAGCATACGGGAGAGATTCCTCCCATTTCTTGCCAAAGGAAATGACACAAGCTCGAAGCATGTCTTCGAGAACTTTATTGACACGTTCAACTTGTCCCTGCGACTGAGGGTGAAAAGCAGTACTGAAAGACAGATGAGTTCCCATAGCTTCTTGGAAACTTGCCCAGAATCTTGAAGTGAATAAGCTGCCATGGCCTGAGCTGAGAACCAATGGAATACCGTGGAGTGAAACAATTATGGACATGTAAAGGGTTGCCAGCTGACTAGCAGTGATCGTTTCTTTGACGGCCAGAAAGTTTGCAACTTTGGAAAGCCGGTCAATGAAGACAAGTATAGCATCATTACCTTTCTGCGATTTGGGAAATCCAGTGACGAAGTCCATTTCAACATGGTCCCATTTCCATTCCGGAATAGAGATAGGTTGCAGAGTTCCAACAGGCCTTTGATGTTTTGCTTTGATACGACGGCAAACGTCACATTCAGCAACATAACGAGCAATGTCTTGCTTCATATTAGACCACCAGAATCTCTGACGAATGTCTTGGTACATCATGGTACTACCGGGATGAATAGACAACGGAGTGTCATGAGCTTCTCCCATAACCAAATTAGTCATATCCAGGTTTTTCTCCTTACACGGCACCACTAGGCGGCCTTTGACGTACAAAGTGCCATCATCAGTAACAGTGAAGAATGAGGGCTTTCCTTCTGCGAGGTAGCGTTTAATCTTCTCAACTTCAGAGTCATATCCCTGCATTCTCTTGATGGAGTCCAAGAGATCTGGTTCGATAGCGAGGGTGTTGAGGGAACCCTGGGAAACAACACAGAGGTTCATCTTGCAGAATTCTGGAGGAGGGGGTGCGAGTGCACCAGGAGGAACAATATGGAGGTTCAACTTTCTGAATTCTTCAACAAGCGAGGGCTGAACTTTTCAGACCTCGAGGTGATTGCAATATGACTTGCGGCTCAAAGCATCAGCCATTACATTAGCCTTGCCTGGTGTATAAGAAATGCCCATGTTAAAGTCTGCTACGATCTCCATCCATCTCTCCTGACGGAGGTTCAAATCTGGCTGGGTAAACAGGTACTTCAGACTTTGGTGGTCCGTGAAGATCTCGCAATGATTACCAAGAAGATAATGTCACCACTGTTTCAGTGCATGGATGACAGCAGCAAGCTCGAGGTCACGAACTGGGTAGTTCTCTTCGTGAGGGCGCAACTGACGAGAGGCATAAGCAATCACTCTGCGCTCTTGCATTAGGACACAGCCTAATCCTTGTCGTGAAGCATCGCAGTAAATGACAAAATCCTTCTTAGTATCTGGCAGAGCAAGCACTGGAGCAGAAGTCAGTTTGTCTTTGAGTACTTGAAAACTTTCCTGACTCTTTTCTGTCCAATCGAACTTGACGCCTTTGTGAAGTAGACCAGTCAGGGGCTTGGCGATCTTGGAGAAGTTCTCGACAAATCGACGATAATAGCTGGCGAGTCCGAGAAAACTTCTGACTTTCTTGACATTCTTCGGAGGAGTCCAATCGAGAATAGCCTGAACTCGCTCTGGGTTGACGGCAATACCATCCTTGGAGATGACATGCCCAAGGTAGGTCACTTCGGGTAGCCAGAATTCACACTTGGAATGCTTGGCATATAGTTGATGCTCTCGAAGTTTTTCCAGAACAAGTCGAAGGTGTTCAGCATGTTTTTCTTTATTCTTGGAATATACTAGGATATCATCTAGATAAACCACGACGAACTTGTCAAGGCATTCCATGAATATATAGTTCATCAGACGAGAGAATGTCGCTGGAGCATTTGTCAAACCAAAGGACATGACGGTGTACTCGTATGAACCATAGCGAGTAACGAAGGCGGTCTTGGGAATATCCTCTTCACGAACCCGAATCTGGTGGTAACCCAACCTCAAATCAAGTTTAGAGAATACTGAAGAACCAGCAAGTTGATCATACAGGTCGTTGATTCTGGGAAGCGGATACTTGTTCTGAATTGTTGCCTGATTGATAGGACGGTAATCTTGGACCAAACGATTCATACCATCCTTCTTCTTGACAGAGAGAGAAGGCGCTCCCCAAGCAGAGGAACTAGGACGAATGAATCCCTTGTGAAGAGACTTGTCGATTTCCTCCTTAAGTTCAAGGAGTTCATGCGGCGGCATCTTGTATGGCCGTTTGGCAATAGGAGTAGTGCCTGGCTTCAAGTCTATGATGAGTTCAACAGCTCTAGCCGGGGGTATTCCTGGAAGTTCTTCTGGATAGACATCTTCAAAATCACGAACGACTGGAATGTTCTCGATTCCCTCAAGAGGTAAGCATTCAATGCATTGAGAACATATATCTGACTCTCGGCATTCTGGATCATCTGAGCTGAGTAGTGGATCAACTGACCAGAAGGGTGTGTGAGTTGGACTTTCTTAGCGGCACAGTCGAGGAAAGCATTATGTGCCTTCAGCCAATCCATACCGAGAATGACATTTATGGTAGAACCCTTGAGGGCCATGAGTGAACTAGAGAACACTAATCCTCCAATTACAATGTGGTTGTTGTGGGCTACCATCTAGGTATCCCACCTGGATCCTGGAGAGTTAATCACCAGCGGAGGGTACACGTTTTCAAATGATAAGTCTTGCTTGCGTGCAAATGCCTCAGATATGAAGGAATGCGACACTCCTGAATCAAAAAGAACAGACGCTGGCACTGAGTTAACAAGGAGGGTTCCCATCACGACAGTCGGTTCCTTCTGAGCCTTATCAACATCGATGTGGTTGGCCTGGCCAAGTATAACAGCAGACGGTTGGGTATTGCTGTTTCTGGAACGATAGCTTCGACGGCTCTTCTTACGACCAGCGGAAGGACATGATGCATTCTGCGGCTGACCCTGGCGACAATCGAGGGTAAGGTGTCCTGGCTGTCCACACTTGTGGCATAAGCCATCATTAAGGGGAGGAGCCATAGCATTGGATTGTCCACCCTGAATCGTTAGTTGTCTCGGCGGCGGAGGCAAACGAGGTGCAACATAAGACGGCCTTGGTGTTGGAGCAGGTCGGTGATGAACATTGTGTGGGATCCAGACTTGACGTTTCTGAGCAGGCTGGCTCAAGGATGGGCCAACATCTCGAGTACGCTTGAGCGACTCCTGGTACTCAGTCAGACCAGTTTCAGTTCGAAAAGCTTGGCTGACAAGCGTCGCAAAGTCTGCGCATTCATGAGCAACAAGTGCGAGCTTTATATCGGGACGCAGTCCTTCACGGAATTTCTCCTGCTTGCGAGCGTCAGTGCAGACGTCATCCACAGCATAGCGAGATAATTCAAGGAATTTCCTCTGATATTCATCCACAGTCATTGTGCCTTGTGAGAGTTTGCGGAACTCCTTCTTCTGGTCCATCAGACCTTGAGGAATGTGTCGTGCACGGAAGGCTAACTGAAATTCCTGCCAAGTGGTTATAGTCTCTACAAGCAGCATACCCCTGTGGCTTTCCCACCATTGAGCAGCCGAACCCTTCAGGTGAAATGTCGCAAAGGTGACGTAACTGGCAGGGGCAACATTAGCTGACTCCATCTCAAATAGGATGTCACGAAGCCAATCATCAACATCCATAGGATTGGTGGAGTTGCGGAAAATGGATGGGTTGAGGCGCATGAATTCTTGCAGTGCTATTGGGGCAGGCTGTTGATGAGCATTCTGGTTTGGAAACTGAGCCATTACCCCAGTCATAAACTGACGATTCAGCTCAAACTGCTGCATCATTGAGGCAATATAGGGTGGAGGTGGAGGATCGTCAGCCATCCTGCTAGAAGCATCAGACAACAGTTTAACCAGGGGTGGAGCAGGTGTATAGAGTCATTCATGATGTAACTTGAACAATGAGCAAAGGCGCAGTATGTACAAATTAGTAGTCATTAAAGACATACATATACATATACAGAGCCATTTACACGTTGTTAATATGAATTCGAACGAGAGAATCATCCTAGACATACTAGGCGGCATGCTGGCATGCGATGGAAGGATACAACAACGGGACATAGCAAAGGCTACATCAACGTCGGAGAAACCCACTAGAGTGAGGAATCTGCAGGGGACAACGCAGGGTCCCTCGATAAAAGGATCATGTGGTCCGTCAACAATGTGAAGCAGATCCTGGCTTCCAATTCAAGAAAGGCATAATACAAATCTCCGGATGGATGTGATCACGAGACCCTAAGGTTAGAGTTAGCAAAACCATTTAACCCGAATAGAAGAGAGCTCAGAGTCCCAGAGTAAAGGTCGAGGAGTAAAAGATCCTAATACCACCCAATGGCGACGTGGGCCCGTAAGCCACACAGCCATGTTAGTAAAACAGTTTTTCAAAGACTAGACTCAACTTTGGCCAAGGAGTTGGAATGGGGGTTCCTACAGGCAACCTGGCTCTGATACCAACTTGTGACACCCCCGATTCGACCGTACACTAATCATACACACAAATGTGTACGATCAAGATCAGGGACTCACGGGAAGATATCACAACACAACTCTAGACACAAATAAAATAATACAAGCTTCATATTACAAGCCAGGGGCCTCGAGGGCTCGAATACAAGCTCGATACACAAGAGTCAGCGGAAGCAACAATATCTGAGTACAGACATAAGTTAGACAAAGATGCCTTAAGAAGGCTAGCACAAAAATCAACGATCGAAGAGGCAAGGCCTCCTGCCTGGGACCTCCTAACTACTCCTAGTCGTCGGCGGTCTCCATGTAGTAGTATCTGTCGGCGGTGGCATCTGGCTCCAAGGACCCACCATCTGGTTGCATCAACCGGAAAGAAGAATGAAGGGGCAAAAAGGGTAGCAAAGCAACCGTGAGTACTCATCCAAAGTACTCGCAAGCATCAGATCTATACTAAGTATGCATTGGTATCAAATGGAAGGGCTGTATCTGTGGACTGAACTGCAGAATGCCATGATAGAGGGGAAGGCCTAGCCTATCGAAGACTAAGCATCTTGCAGCATGTAGAAGAGTAAAGAATAGCAGTTTATAATTAACAAGCATGTTGTAACATTAACGCCCAGAGATCCTTCCTCGACTCCCTGCGAGAAAGCAATCCCGGAGCCACATATCCATCACATATCAAGTATCCATTTCTAGTTGTACAAGATCAGGATACAAGTCTGAACGTCCATTACCGTGGACACGGTATTCGAATATATATCTTCCCTGCAGGGGTGCACCATGTTTTCCAACACGCTCGATCACTCTGGCCGGACACAGTTTTCTAGGTCAATGCCCGGCCTCGGAAGA
The DNA here is from genome assembly GCF_018294505.1 of Triticum aestivum. NCBI lineage: Eukaryota > Viridiplantae > Streptophyta > Magnoliopsida > Poales > Poaceae > Triticum > Triticum aestivum. The sequence goes on along the minus strand of NC_057811.1, from coordinate 189,872,203 downwards.
TTAACACGTCGTAGCCCTACCTAGGCTCAGCAGAGAGGTCCCCGCCGGTCTACATCCTAAGCACTCTGGGGTCTAGGCCCATCGCCCGTAGCACTCCGGGTCGTTACGTGCAGGGCGGACCTAGGCACCACCTCTGGGGTGCCGGCCCAGCCGTGCTGCAATGCTGAACTGGACATCTGACAAAGCTTCGGCTGATACTGCGACGTCGAGGCCCATAACTATTCTCGTGTGGTGGTTAGTGCGTAGAGGCCAAAAGCCAACTCAGAACAAATACCCAAACCATAGTGTATTATTAGCTTGCGGAGACGAGCAGAGACTCACGATAATGTGACCCCGTCGCCCCGTCTCGAGGAAATACGGCAAGGGCTAGCCCAGCCCACTCGGGGGCGGCCTGCCTGCCCGGCCGTGCCTCGTAACCATCTTGCGGGTGCTCTCCGGGCCCGCCCGACTTTCCCAAATGTCTCAAGTAATGTCAAGGTAACCGTGTGTCCAAACATCAAGGGGAAAACCCGAGGAACCACCCCGGAGGATTCCACTCAATGTAATCATCAAGGTGAACGTAAAAGGGACCACCCTCGAGGTTCACACTTGAGGTGTTGAACGACAGAGCCGTATCGGGAATGGTGAAAGAGGAAATCACCGTCGATGACCACGACCGAATAGATACACTACAGAATTATCATCAGGAGTGCATTATGAGGGATCACCCTCGGCACTCGATATTAGCTCTGCAGAGTCGAGCAATTAAAGGGCGTGATGTGATGTGAGGTGTCAGGCTCTGGTAATCGATCACGTTGATCGAGTCGTCGAAGATGAAGCAGGGGCAACAAGGACAAGGTGGAGGTCACTGATGGATCACCATCCAACCTATACTAAGCAGTTTAGGATAAGTAGGTAGGTAACAATAGCAGGTACAAAAGCAGGCTATGCATCAGAATAGGAGCAATCAATTACAGTAGCAAAATCTAATGCAAGCATGAGGGTATAGAATGGGCGATATCGGGATGATCAAAAGGGGGGGCTTGCCTGGAAGCTCCGCTGAAAGGGAACAAGGGTCGTCGTCGACGTAGTCGATCACAGGGGCATCAACAGCGGTCTCGGGGTCTACCGGAGAGAAGAGGGGGAAGAAACAGTAAATATAATGCAAACAGATGCAACACAGATGCATGACGGCGGTAACACGCAGGGTTAGGGGTGTTCTATCGCGGTGCTACACGATACCGGCGAAGGGGGCAAACATCCGGAAAGTTTTCCCGGAGTTAGGCTTTTTCGGCTAGATGAAACGGAGGGGGAAAGTTGCATGTTCTCTATGCTATGGATGTGTGGCGCACCAACGGACCGCGTATTCGGATTCGTCACGAAATTATGAGCAACTTTTATGTAGAAAACTTTTTCATCCGAGCTACGGTTTAATTTCTATTAATTTTCAAAGTTTTATTAATATTCTGAAATTAATTTTAATACGAAAATAAATGCTAAAATGCTAGGCGCACCCAACACAGTGTACACAAGAGTGTACCCAGTGGCTGACAGGTGGGCCAGGGGGACCCAGTTGACCAGTCAACGTTTGACTGGTCAACAGGGGTGGGACCCCCGTGTCATACACACATCTAACTAATTATAGATTAGGTAGTTATTTAGCAGGTTAAGTTAATTAAGAAAACTCTAATTAATTAATTAATTAATTATTTTTATAAATATTTTTTTACTTTTTTTTCAGTGGGTGGCTGGGCCACTGTCAGTGGCCCCCTCGGGCCTAACGGGGCGGGTTTACTGGGCGCGTGCCCGTGCACCCGCACGGGGGTAACGGAGGGCGCCGCCGGAGGCCGTGGCCTCGGCGAGGTGCTGGCGAGGGTGGCCACGGCTGCGGGGCGCTGGCAGGGCGCGACGCGGCGGAGGCCACGCGGGGCGCAGCGTGGAGGTGAGCCGGGCGGTGTGAGAGCGGGGCGAGGGAAGCCGGAGGCAGGCGGGGCGTCGCACGGTGGAGCGCGGCGGCGCGCGGCAAGGAAGTGGCCTGGCGCGGCGCGGTCATGTGCGGGCAAGCGCAGCGGCCACGGGGATGCGGTAGGGGCGGCGAGTGGCTGTGGGACGGGACGAACGAGCGGTGTGGCCGGCTAGAAGTGGCGGCTATCCGCGAGCAGGCGAACGCGGCTGCAGGGTGAGGCGGGCCGGAGCGCGGCCGCGGATGGCGCCGTACTGCGAACGAAGAGAGGGGGAAAGGGGGAGCATGCTCACGAGGCCCTGTAGAGGTGCTAAAGTGAGCTCGGGGAGGGGGTGGTCGACGACGGGGACGATCCGGCGTAGTCGGGAAGGCGGTCCTATTGGGGAACGTAGTAATTTCAAAAAAATTCTACGCACATGCAAGATCATGGTGATGCATAGCAACGAGAGGGGAGAGTGTTGTCCACGTACCCTCGTAGACCGAAAGCGGAAGCGTTAACACAACGCGGTTGATGTAGTCGTACGTCTTCACGATCCGACCGTTCAAGTACCGAACGTACGGCACCTCCGAGTTCAGCACACGTTCAGCTCGATGACGTCCCTCGAACTCCGATCCAGCTGAGTGTTGAGGGAGAGTTTCGTCAGCACGACGGTGTGGTGATGATGATGATGTTCTACCGACGCAGGGCTTCGCCTAAGCACCGCTACGATATTATCGAGGTGTAATATGGTGGAGGGGGGCACCGCACACGGCTAAGAGATCAATGATCAATTGTGTGTCTAGAGGTGCCCCCCTGCCCCCGTATATAAAGGAGCAAGGGGGGTTCGGCCGGCCAAGGGGAGAGGCGCGCCAGGAGGAGTCCTACTCCTACCGGGAGTAGGACTCCCCCCCTTTTCCATGTTGGACTAGGAGAGAGAGGGGGAAGAGGTGGAGGGGAGGAAGGAAAGGGGGGCCGCCCCCTCTCCTTGTCCTATTCGGACTGGGGGAGGGGCGTGCGGCCCTGCCCTGGCCTCCTCTCCTCTCTTCCACCTAGGCCCACCAAGGCCCATTAAGTTACCGGGGGGTTCCGGTAACCTCCCGGTACTCCGGAAAAATCCCGATTTCACCCGGAACACTTCCGATATCCAAACATAGGCTTCCAATATATCAATCTTTATGTCTCGACCATTTCGAGACTCCTCGTCATGTCCGTGATCACATCCGGGACTCCGAACAACCTTCGGTACATCAAAACATATAAACTCAGAATATAACTGTCATCGTAACGTTAAGCGTGCGGACCCTACGGGTTCGAGAACTATGTAGACATGACCGAGACACCTCTCCGGTCAATAACCAATAGCGGAACCTGGATGCTCATATTGGCTCCCACATATTCTACGAAGATCTTTATCGGTCAGACCGCATAACAACATACGTTGTTTCCTTTGTCATCGGTATGTTACTTGCCCGAGATTCGATCATCGGTATCTCGATACCTAGTTCAATCTCGTTACCGGCAAGTCAATCACATCATTCTCCTAACGATCAAGTGCTAAGCCTGTATAAAACCAAATGCTTTGATCACACTATCAAAGCGTTTATTCCAACTCCGAGAGGCTTGCACCAGTCCATAAATGGATCGATGGAGCTTGCACACTTTGTTAGCTTTCTTTGGATCGACAAAACCTTCCGGTTGCATCATATACAACTCTTCTTCCAGAAATCCATTCAGGAATGCAGTTTTGACATCCATTTGCCAAATTTCATAATCATAAAATGCGGCAATTGCTAACATGATTCGGACAGACTTAAGCATCGCTACGGGTGAGAAGGTCTCATCGTAGTCAATCCCTTGAACTTGTCGAAACCCTTTCGCAACAAGTCGAGCTTTATAGACAGTAACATTACCGTCAGCGTCAGTCTTCTTCTTGAAGATCCATTTATTTTCAATGGCTTGCCGATCATCGGGCAAGTCAACCAAAGTCCATACTTTGTTCTCATACATGGATCCCATCTCGGATTTCATGGCCTCAAGCCATTTTGCGGAATCTGGGCTCACCATCGCTTCTTCATAGTTCGTAGGTTCGTCATGGTCTAGTAACATAACCTCCAGAACAGGATTACCGTACCACTCTGGTGCGGATCTTAATCTGGTTGACCTACGAGGTTCAGTAATAACTTGATCTGAAGTTTCATGATCATTATCATTAACTTCTTCACTAATTGGTGTAGGTGTCGCAGAAACTGGTTTCTGTGATGATCTACTTTCCAATAAGGGAGCAGGTACAGTTACCTCATCAAGTTCTACTTTCCTCCCTCTCACTTCTTTCGAGAGAAACTCCTTCTCCAGAAAATTTCCGAATTTAGCAACAAAAGTTTTGCCTTCGGATCTGTGATAGAAGGTGTACCCAACAGTCTCCTTTGGGTATCCTATGAAGACACATTTCTCCGATTTGGGTTCAAGCTTATCAGGTTGAAGTTTTCTCACATAAGCATCGCAGCCCCAAACTTTAAGAAAGGACAACTTTGGTTTCTTGCCAAACCACAGTTCATAAGGCGTTGTCTCAACGGATTTTGATGGTGCCCTATTTAACGTGAATGCAGCCGTCTCTAAAGCATAACCCCAAAACGATAGCGGTAAATCAGTAAGAGACATCATAGATCGCACCATATCTAGTAAAGTACGATTACGACGTTCGGACACACCATTACGTTGTGGTGTTCCGGGTGGCGTGAGTTGCGAAACTATTCCGCATTGTTTCAAATGTAGACCAAACTCGTAACTCAAATATTCTCCTCCACGATCTGATTGTAGAAACTTTATTTTCTTGTTACGATGATTTTCAACTTCACTCTGAAATTCTTTGAACCTTTCAAATGTTTCAGACTTATGTTTCATTAAGTAGATATACCCATATCTGCTCAAATCATCTGTAAAGGTGAGAAAATAACAATATCCGCCACGAGCCTCAATATTCATCGGACCACATACATCTGTATGTATGATTTCCAACAAATCTGTTGCTCTCTCCATAGTTCCGGAGAACGGTGTTTTAGTCATCTTGCCCATGAGGCACGGTTCGCAAGTACCAAGTGATTCATAATCAAGTGGTTCCAAAAGTCCATCAGTATGGAGTTTCTTCATGCGCTTTACACCGATATGACCTAAACGGCAGTGCCACAAATAAGTTGCACTATCATTATCAACTCTGCATCTTTTGGCTTCAATATTATGAATATGTGTATCACTACTATCGAGATTCAACAAAAATAGACCACTCTTCAAGGGTGCATGACCATAAAAGATATTACTCATATAAATAGAACAACCATTATTCTCTGATTTAAATGAATAACCGTCTCGCATCAAACAAGATCCAGATATAATGTTCATGCTTAACACTGGCACCAAATAACAATTATTTAGGTCTAAAACTAATCCCGAAGGTAGATGTAGAGGTAGCGTGCCGACCGCGATCACATCGACTTTGGAACCATTTCCCACGCGCATCGTCACCTCGTCCTTAGCCAATCTTCGCTTAATCCGTAGCCCCTGTTTCGAGTTGCAAATATTGGCAACAGAACCAGTATCAAATACCCAGGTGCTACTGCGAGCATTAATAAGGTATACAACAATAACATGTATATCACATATACCTTTGTTCACCTTGCCATCCTTCTTATCCGCCAAATACTTGGGGCAGTTCCGCTTCCAGTGACCAGTCTGCTTGCAGTAGAAGCACTCAGTCTCAGGTTTAGGTCCAGACTTGGGTTTCTTCTCCTGAGCAGCAACTTGTTTGCTATTCTTCTTGAAGTTCCCCTTATTATTCCCTTTACCCTTTTTCTTGAAACTAGTGGTCTTATTGACCATCAACACTTGATGCTCCTTTTTGATTTCTACCTCCACAGCCTTTAGCATTGCGAAGAGCTCGGGAATCGTCTTATCCATCCCTTGCATATTATAGTTCATCACGAAGCTCTTGTAGCTTGGTGGCAGTGATTGAAGAATTCTATCAATGACGCTATCATCCGGAAGATTAACTCCCAGTTGAATCAAGTGATTGTTATACCCAGACATTTTGAGTATATGCTCACTGACAGAACTATTCTCTTCCATCTTGCAGCTGTAGAACCTATTGGAGATTTCATATCTCTCAATCCGGGCATTTGCTTGAAATATTAACTTCAACTCCTGGAACATCTCATATGCTCCATGACGTTCAAAACGTCGTTGAAGACCCGGTTCTAAGCCATAAAGCATGGCACACTGAACTATCGAGTAGTCATCAGCTTTGCTCTGCCAGACGTTCATAACATCTGGTGTTGCTCCTGCAGCAGGCCTGGCACCCAGCGGTGCTTCCAGGACGTAATTCTTCTGTGCAGCAATGAGGATAATCCTCAAGTTACGGACCCAGTCCGTGTAATTGCTACCATCATCTTTCAACTTTGCTTTCTCAAGGAACGCATTAAAATTCAACGGAACAACAACACGGGCCGTCTATCTACAATTAACATAGACAAGCAAAATACTATCAGGTACTAAGTTCATGATAAATTCAAGTTCAATTAATCATATTATTTAAGAACTCCCACTTAGATAGACATCCCTCTAATCCTCTAAGTGATCACGTGATCCATATCAACTAAACCATGTCTGATCATCACGTGAGATGGAGTAGTTTCAACGGTGAACATCACTATGTTGATCATATCTACTATATGATTCACGCTCGACCTTTCGGTCTCCGTGTTCCGAGGCCATATCTGTTATATGCTAGGCTCATCAAGTTTAACCTGAGTATTCCGCGTGTGCAACTGTTTTGCACCCGTTGTATTTGAACGTAGAGCCTATCACACCCGATCATCACGTGGTGTCTCAGCACGAAGAACTTTCGCAACGGTGCATACTTAGGGAGAACACTTATACTTTGATAATTTAGTGAAGGATCATCTTATAATGCTACCGTCAATCAAAGCAAGATAAGATGCATAAAAGATAAACATCACGTGCAATCAATATAAGTGATATGATATGGCCATCATCATCTTGTGCTTGTGATCTCCATCTCCGAAGCACCGTCATGATCACCATTGTCATCGGCGTGACACCTTGATCTCCATCGTAGCATCGTTGCCGTTTCGCCAACTTATTGCTTCTACGACTATCGCTACCGCTTAGTGATAAAGTAAAACAATTACATGGCGATTGCATTGCATACAATAAAGCGACAACCATATGGCTCCTGCCAGTTGCCGATAACTTTGTTACAAAACATGATCATCTCATACAATAAAATTCAGTATCATGTCTTGACCATATCACATCACAACATACCCTGCAAAAACAAGTTAGACGTCCTCTACTTTGTTGTTGCAAGTTTTACGTGGCTGCTACGGGCTTAGCAAGAACCGTTCTTACCTACGCATCAAAACCACAACGATAGTTTGTAAAGTTGGTGCTGTTTTAACCTTCGCAAGGACCGGGCGTAGCCATACTCGGTTCAACTAAAGTGAGAGAGACAGACACCCGCCGGTCACCTTTAAGCAACGAGTGCTCGCAACGGTGAAACCAGTCTCGCGTAAGCGTACGCGTAATGTCGGTCCGGGCCGCTTCATCTCACAATACCGTCGAACCAAAGTATGACATGCTGGTAAGCAGTATGACTTGTATCGCCCACAACTCACTTGTGTTCTACTCGTGCATAACATCAACGCATAAAACCAGGCTCGGATGCCACTGTTGGGGAACGTAGTAATTTCAAAAAAATTCCTACGAACACACAAGATCATGGTGATGCATCGCAACGAGAAGGGAGAGTGTTGTCCACGTACCCTCGTAGACCGATAGCGAAAGCGTTAACACAACGCGGTTGATGTAGTCGTACGTCTTCACGATCCGACCGATCAACTACTGAACGTACGGCACCTCCGAGTTCAGCACACGTTCAGCTCGATGACGTCCCTCGAACTCCGATCGAGCCGAGTGTTGAGGGAGAGTTTCGTCAGCACGACGGCGTGGTGACGATGATGATGTTCTACCGACGCAGGGCTTCGCCTAAGCACCGCTACAATATTATCGAGGTGTAATATGGTGGAGGGGGGCACCGCACACGACTAAGAGATCAATAGATCAATTGTTGTCTCTATGAGGTCCCCCCTGCCTCCGTATATAAAGGAGCAAGGGGGAGGCCGGCCGGCCCTTGTTGGCGCGCCAGGAGGAGGAGTCCTCCTCCTAGTAGGAGTAGGACTCCCCTCTTTCCTACTCCTACTAGGAGGGGGAAAGGAAGGGGGAGAGGGAGAAGGAAAGGGGGGCGCCGCCCCCCCTCTCCTAGTCCAATTCGGACCAGAGGGGGAGGGGGCGCGCGGCCCCTCCTGGCTGCCCCTCTCTCTCCACTAAGGCCCATAAGGCCCATTACTTCTCCCGGGGGGGGGGGTTCCGGTAACCCTCCGGCACTCCGGTTTTCTCCGAAATCACCCGGAACACTTCGGGTGTCCGAATATAGTCGTCCAATATATCAATCTTTATGTCTCGACCATTTCGAGACTCCTCGTCATGTCCGTGATCATATCCGGGACTCCGAACAACCTTCGGTACATCAAAACATATAAACTCATAATATAACTGTCATCGTAACGCTAAGCGTGCGGACCCTACGGGTTCGAGAACTATGTAGACATGACCGAGACACGTCTCCGATCAATAACCAATAGCGGAACCTGGATGCTCATATTGGCTCCCACATATTCTACGAAGATCTTTATCGGTCAGACTGCATAACAACATACGTTGTTCCCTTTGTCATCGGTATGTTACTTGCCCGAGATTCGATCGTCGGTATCTCAATACCTAGTTCAATCTCGTTACCGGCAAGTCTCTTTACTCGTTCCGTAATACATCATCTTGCAACAAACTCTTTAGTTGCAATGCTTGCAAGGCTTAAGTGATGTGCATTACCGAGAGGGCCCAGAGATACCTCTCCGACAATCGGAGTGACAAATCCTAATCTCGAAATACGCCAACCCAACAAGTACCTTCGGAGACACATGTAGAGCACCTTTATAATCACCCAGTTACATTGTGACGTTTGGTAGCACACAAAGTGTTCCTCCGGTAAACGGGAGTTGCATAATCTCATAGTCATAGGAACATGTATAAGTCATGAAGAAAG